>NC_092806.1:65285140-65585140 GCF_040954645.1 Diabrotica undecimpunctata | reverse complement strand
TCGTAATAAATTAGAATATTTATTATATTAGATATTTATGGAGAAAAATTAGTTATTAAATAACAAAAATTTCTATCTACCAAATGTTTTCGCAGAAATATTCGTTTACTTGTAAGTAAATGGCATGTAACTATTTCTTGATTCATTAATATAGAATTAATGTTTATTGCTTCCTTTTGTTGCATAATTCTTTTACAAAATGATACATACTGGGTTACTTTAGGCGAATCTTCATTTGTCGTCTTAATACATCTTTTTTTTTCTTCCAATGATTCAGCTTTTCAAAAGGATCTTTAACTAAGGCTAATATTCCATGCTATTTACATTTTTTTGTAAATATTTTCTTCATTATTCAATACAGAATGACTTGGTTTCTTAGCATTTTTAGTTGTCGCTGCCTAATAATTGCAAGGTTATGTAATACAGTGAAAGGTCTCCTCTATATATATATATATATATATATATATATATATATATATATATATATATATATATATATATATATATATATATATATATACAGATTGAACCAATTTAAAACGGAACATACAATTTAATATATGTCTGTTTGAACTACATTTGAAATAGTGGACCAATATAAAACTTGGACAAAAATAAATACATACCCGGTGATAGACATTGTATAAAATATCGTTCAACTATCTGTCTCCTTTAAAGGAAAGAGGAGTTTGCCTAATAGTCGGAGAGATAGAGCCGAAATTTTGAACTGATCAGTAATATGACATTTCTCTATTGGAATATATTCATTGTATCTGGGTTAAGACTTTGCCTTACAGGCGGACGTCCCTCGTGGTACAGGGGGTGGCTGTACAGGGATGAAGTTGAAATTTTTTTCGGAAAAATTAACGATCGATAATATGGCTGAAAATTTGCCCAGAGTAAGATCTTGGTATAACTAGACGAAATCCCAAAGGGCGGACGCGAGAGTGGATACATAAGGGGTGGCGGACAGGGGTGAAGTTGCAATTTTTTGGGGAAAAATTAACGATAAGTAATATGTCCGCCATTTTCATGGCTTATTATTTAGCCCCTAAAAACTCTAAATCCAAAAGGGCGGACAGCTGGGTTGGTACAGAGAGCCACAAAACGGGGTCAAATGTACCACTTGCCTGCGCATTTTAGGTCTCGGTAACAATTTTCAAACTGATTTTATTATGATATTTTTATACCGATTGATTTGAAAATTTGTATGCTCACTGCTGTTACTATTCTGAGAAGCGTCAAGTAGAGTTTTCCTCAAAATTTTCCAAAAAAATTTCCGTAAATGAAAATTTTCGTAATTTTTTGAGGTAAAATCTAATTTGTAGAATCCTTTCAATTTTCTGTAAGTTATACCATGATTTTTTTCCAAAAATTTTCAAACGATTTTTCCGATAAGAAAAAAAAAATTTAGAAAAACTTCGTCACTCACTTCTTTTTCTCACTCTCATTGATGTTATCACATTCATAATCTTCGTCACTTTTACTTTCAATAATATCACATTCATTATCTGCTTCATTTTCAATCACTACTTCTCGAACTGATTCTGGCATCTGAGGTCCACTAAACCATTTGAATTTATATGTTTCATCTTCAAACTCCCAACCATGTTCTTCAACAATCAATTCTGTTGGTACTTTTTTATGAGCATTTGTCCAAATATTTGAAATATAATGAGCTCGCAGTAGATGTTGGTGTAATTCATCTTGACATGGTGGTAAGCTTGAAGCATCGAAATTTTTTAGTTTTTTTTTAAGGCTCGTTCACATCATGCAACTTATACTGCCGGTTAAATAGTAAAAATCTGACATCGTTTACTTTTCTTTTTGGAATTGTTCTCGTCAGTCCTGTTCCATATAAGTGACTAAGGTTTCAAAAACTTCATTACAATCGAAGTCAGTCAAATCGAAGTTGAATAAAAGCATCTTGATACTTATTACATTTAGCGCATGCGTCTAGAATTACTGATCTAAATGAACGCGCATCATTATTATTTTAATATTTTAAAATAATAATGATGCAAAATTAATGTCCAAACAGAATTTGTAAAATTATAATTAACTAATGAAAAAAAATTCAATCAACTTGAAAGTTAAAAAAAATCGGTTGCCTGTAAAGTCGTTTTTACGGGCGAAGATTTTACGTGACAACGTCTTTTTCTCGGTAGAATATTTATTGATATGAATATTATTAAATTGCACAATAGGAACAAGGAATTGAATGAAAATAAGAATTGCACAAATTTTAACTATAGAAATATATTTTGTTTACTAAAACATTGTACATGTAAACTTAAACTTAACTAATTTCTATTTGAGTGATTTTGTTGCGGATAGGACGATGATAGGAGAAATATGAAATGAAAGGAAGTGTTTCTGCTGTAATGTGTCTTGAACGCCAAGAACGCTCGAGAAAGACAGAGACACAAGCACGGAAGCACGCACCGATTCAACGCGCCTAATTCTCTAGTGCTGCGCGCGCAGCGGACCGATCATGTTTGAGTGGGAGAGAGACACAAGGCATTCGCCGGTCCGGCGGGCCTCTCTCTCGTTCGGTGACTCACTGTAACAGACGTGAGCGGGCGTTACACTTTTTCATGAATGACTCCGAGCCACAACCTAATTTAAGACGTTGTCACGTCAAAAAAATATTGAAAATATCTACAAAGTAAATTTCAAAACTTAAAAAATTGATAATTCCACTATTAAATTGATTTTTATTAATAATTATTTATAAAATGTTAAAGGAATTCTACAATTTGAATTTTACCTATTGATAAATAGAAATAATATATTTTGTATTTGATTATTAATGTAATAATAAATCAAATTTTTCTTATATCTGAACAATCATTATTTATGCAATGTAAATTTAAAAACCTTTTTATTGTAATAAAAAATAAGTAAAATTACTATTTGTTATACCAAAAATATTTAATAGTTAACATTATAAATTCGGCCCTATCTCTTGGACTATAAGGAAGCGATAAGTGGATTGACAGCATAATAACTGCTTTTTAAGTCTAGTTTTTCAGTGATTCTAGGCAACCTATTTGGGTGGAGTTTTGACTTGTTCTTGAATGAGTTCCGAATCCAGTAGCCCGCTGAAGTATTGGATTTTTATAATATAATTATTTGACAACCTTTTGTTGGCCAACCACCTAGAGCGGAGTTGAGCCGAAATACATTGATTTCGTATGTTCCGTTTTAAATTCGTTCAATCTGTATATATATATATATATATATTTATGAGTAAAGTAAAGTAAAGTTTGCTTAAAACCATTTTTTCTTGTTTTCTTTTTGTTTTGTTGTTTCAACGACAGTGCTTCTTTGTCTGGGGTGTCTATTAATATGGCTGTCTTGCGTCGCTTTCTATTGATAACTTTGCGAGCTTCAGCTTTGGAAATTGCCTGATCACTTCCGAAGAAAATACATTTGTGGAAGTTGACGGCTGAGTCTCAGTACACAAATATGGAACCAAACGAGATGCTGACGTTTGAGGTTGTGTCTTAACACTAGCTGTAGAAGACAATAATCTATCAATGAGTGATGTCAAAGATGAAGCGGTAGAAAAAGTTTTAGTTATAGAGTTTATCAGCAGTCAAAGGTTTATTATTAATAGAACCAGCTAATAAAATATTCTATGAACTTGGTGACATATAAAGCTGGGTTTAACAGTCGCAGATAGGTAGGAACCGATTATTGCAGCTAGTTGTATCTCTGTAGACCCAGAAGCAGGCGGCGGTTGATTATTATGCGAAATTTTGTTGGGATTAACGCCAGTGGTAAAAAGATTCTTGGGATATCCTAAATTGACATGGTTTTGCCAGAATAATTACGCATCCATGCATCTTATACTGACGATACATACTTTTTAAATGGCCCAAACACTGATACCTCTAGAGACTCTAACTTGTGAAAATAATGAGGCGGATATAAAAGTATTACAACTCAATTATTTGAAAAAGACAGAAAAGATTTGATTTCACGTTCAAAGCGTCTATGTATCTATTGATACGTATTTCGACTTAATAAGTCTCATCAGAATAGCTACCTATTCATAGCCGTTCTTAACGTGAAAAATAATCTTCTCTGTCTTATAAGGAAGCAACAATAACATGGCTTCGTTATGGACGCAATAGCGACATCTGATAGAAAAATCGGTAAGATAGTTTCGAAACTATCGAAACTATATTTGTTTCGAAACTATCTTACCGAACTCAATTATTCTTCGCTAAATTCAATACTAGCAATGAGAGGTGGAAACTGTGATTATCCAACAAAAGCAATACAGGCAATTCTTTAAATGGTTTTGTATAGAAAATAAAATAGTTAATAAGATAGTTTCGAAACTATCGAAACTATATTTGTTTCGAAACTATCTTACCGAACTCAATTATTCTTCGCTAAATTCAATACTAGCAATGAGAGGTGTAAACTGTGATTATCCAACAAAAGCAATACAGGCAATTCTTTAAATGGTTTTGTATAGAAAATAAAATCTTCCATAATGCGCAAGAATTCCACTTCAGTCATCCAACCGCTTGCATTACCAGCATCAATGCATTCTGGTGGATCATCTCGCACAAAATAGTATTGATATTTATTTCTTGGAAGTATAAACAATGACGGTATAGAAGCACCAATTGCTGATACAGTTACCAATAATGTTACATTTGTCCCCCTTTTAGCTGATATTACAAATCCAATATTTCTTTTTTTTTTAGCCGTCAAATTCTATCATCCAGTCTTTCCTAGCCATTTTTGTAATAATCCATGTTTCTGGAATATTTAAATTAAATTTTAAAGCGCAGCAATCATGTGTGAGTATGTAATTAGACCGAGAAGTTTCTTGTATTGTAATATTGTTAGCACTAATTATGAAAGCCATAACCAATTTTTTTGCGATTCAGGATTTTCTTTCAGGCGTGCTTTAAATCTTGTTAATGATTTATTACTTATCTCATAATCACGACAAACTTGACGCATCGATTTACATTGATTCAGAACTAAACCACCCCAGCCGCACGCTGCAATAACTCAATGGATTTCGTGTCTCGATCAATTTTTTTTTGTAATTCCGCATTCTGAAATGATAAATAATAAATTTAATTCAATGATTCTATGGAGTTAAAAGATCCATATATGGACAAGTGTTGAATTTAAGGTTATACACAAATGTAATCTATATATCCGAAAATTAAAAATGTTCTACGTAAAATTTTATACTACAAGCTATGTAACTAGAAAGAACTAGCTTTCTAATGTCGCGGACGCAATTCTCAAAATAACAATAAAATATTTGGAAAATTTTACTTTCTTGAATTTTTTTAGGCTGCAATCGACTACACTATCGACTAAACCGGATATCCATATTTTAAAAATATCCATATCTTTATCCAAAAAAAATCGCTCTGAAATTATAACCCCTCCACCAAATGATACTCCAGTAAATAATCCCTTTTTAGACCCCAAATTAAAAAAGCCAAAGTCTTCAATCACAGATATAGGGACCATTAAAGTAACTGACGATATAAAAAATTCAGCTAGACAAATATATGAAGATACTTCAGTAAACAATTGAATATCTTATGAAACATTAGTAGATATACTGTAAAATGCTCATGGTACCCTTGAGCCAGTAAGCTTAATAAAAACTTATACAAATGATCTAGAAAATCTATTGAAACTTGTAAATCAACTACATGAAAATTTATCAAATAGGAAATCAAAAAATAGATGCACTAGACTTCGAAACAAGATACTTAAATCCATACAATCAGAAACTAACACCGAATCCGATACTGAAATTGTAAAAGATATATTATAATGGCTTTCTCAATTATCCAGTAGAACCTACGAGGGTATTACACTCTTCTTGAGATATTACAACAAATGATTAAAAAACTTACTCCATCCATACTTTGTTTACAGGAAACTCATTTTAAAAATACTAAACTTCATAATTTAAAACACTTCACATGTACATATAAAAATAGAGAAAATGTAGACCATGCTAGTGGTGGCGTAGCCTAGCGTACACTCATTCATCCATCAAGTAATATATACATTCCACCCACACAAAACCCAAGCAATAATGAAATCTCAGATTTGATTAAACAAATACCTTCACCTCGTCTAATAGTTGACGATTTTAATGCACATAATTACATATGGGGATCAAAAAAAAATTACTCCATTAGGTCGTAGAATCAAAATAATGTTGGACAATTTTCAGTTAAACCTACTAAACGATAAAAGAAATACTCATTTTGACATTTCTACTGGTAAATCCTCTGCCATAGACCTTTCAATATGTGATTCAGCATTATCAGTTACCTTATCTTGGGATATACTTTCTGATTTAAATGATAGTGACGACTTTCCGATTATAATAACAAAACCTGACAGTATAAAATACTCTTGTAATGTTGAAAAATGGAATATTAAAATGCAAATTGGCAAGAGTATTATAATCTAGTTTCAAATTAAATTAATGCATTACATGAAATTTTACAGTCAAATAATAATATTGATAGTCAAATTCAAGAGTTTTCCAAAGTATTATTAAATGCCGCTGAAAAAACCGTTGGTAAAATGAATTCTAAACAATTAAATTCGTCAGTCCCTTGGTGGAATTCTGAATGTCAAGAAGCTATTAAACTTTCAAAAACAGCATTAAATCGATTCAGGAAATATAATACACTTAAAAATAAATTGGAATTCAAACGACTAAAAGCACGAGCTAGATTCATTATTAAAAGAAGTAAACGTAAATCATGGAAAAAGTTTGTTTCAGAATTAAATTCGTCCACACCAATTAATAAAGTGTGGCAAATGGTACGAAAGATTTCCGGGAAAAATACCCCAAACCACATTAACTTCTTAGAAAAAAAACTAAAAATAGACACTTCCCCTCTAGGCATAGCCAATATTCTAGCTAATAGTTTTAAAAGATTCTTAAGCGATGATGTTCTTCCTCAAGATTTTTTGAGAAGAAAAAAGAAAGGGAGAAATCCAAAGGTATTGATATACCGCCTGATGACCTTTCGTCTTTAAATTATCTCATAAGCATGGATAAATTAGAACACACTCAATAATACGAAAAACTCTTCTCCCAGTCCTGATATCAACCCTGCAATATTTCTTCAAAAACTTCCTTCATCTGCAAAGAAACACTTTGCTGAATATCTATAATAATATATGGAGACATAGCAAGTTTCCAGAAATCTAGAGTTCATTTATCGGCATCCCTATTTATAAACAAAATCAACCAAAATCTCTGTCATATTCATACAGACCTATTTCTCTAACTTGTGTAATGTGAAAAATTCTCGAGAAAATCATATCCAACAGATTAATGTGGTTTTTAGAAAATAATAAATTACTTGCCCCGGAACATAGCGGATATCGGAAAAATCGTTCAACACTGGATAATCTTATTAGTTTAGAGTCTGAGATTTATGAAGCAATGGCATGTGGATAAAAATGTATTGTAGTATTTTTTGACATAACTAGAGCATACGATACAGTTTGGCGACATGGTCTAATTCAAACACTTAGTTGATGGGGAATAAAAGGTAATATAGCACAATTCATAAAAAAATTCCTATCTCATCCAACTTTTAATGCACAAGTTAACGGTACTTTATCTAATACAAAAATTAAAAAAAAAAAACGGAATTCCCCAAGGATCTAATTTAAGCGTCTCCCTATTTATTATTGCAATGAATGATATTATCACCACTTGTGACTTACCAGTAAAAGCTAGACTCTTTGCAGACGACTTAATCATTTTTGTTAAGGGGATAAATGATAAAACCCTTCAGACCCATCCACAGAAAGTACTGTGGAATCTCGAATTATGGACAAATTCCACAGGTCTTCAATTATCAACACCAAAATCAAAGGCTATGTTATTTTAAGAAAAAAGAAGTTATACCTATCACTCCAGAATTAAAAATATTTAATAAAGAAATAAATAATGTTAAGAAAATTAAACGTCTAGGCATGAAATTTGACAACAGATTATCCTGGAACCACCATTCGTGATCTAAAAAGTACGTGCCAATCTGCACTTAACATTATAAAAACTGTTGCACACAACACGTGCGGAGCAGACAGTAAAACACTGACCCTTATGTACAAGTCATTGATTAGGTCCAAACTCGATTACGCTTGAATTATTTATGATTCAGCAAAACCATATATCATAAAACAGCTCGATCGAATACAAAATAGTGCTTTGCAAACCATACTAGGTGTCTTTTATACTAGCCCGACTAAAAGTTTACACTGTGAAGCTGGAGAAGTCCCCCTGGAATTCCGAAAAAAAAACAACTTTTATTAACATATGCGACATAAAGACATAAATACAGGCAAATCCTATGAATTCTGTTAACCACTATGTAAATTCAGACCGTTTTGGGAATATCTTTAAAACACATGCTAGGCTTGACCTTCCTTTTCATGAAAGAGTAAATAGATACCTCAATGAACTTGAATTCAAATTTCCAGATACCTACTGTGTACCAGATATTAACACTGTTCCCCCTTGGACTCTTTCCATCCTATCTATCCACACCAAACTCTCCATATATAAAAAAGCAGATAACCATCCCAAAGCACTATATGAATATGTCCTCCAAGAACTCAAGACATACAGTAACCATAATCTTATATATACGGATGCCTCTAAAACTATAGATGGAGTGGGAGCAGCATATCTAATAAAACAAAAATATTAATGAAACTCTCTAAACTAACATCCCTTTCTACAGCCGAGTTAACCGCCATTCTCAATGCAATAAATTTTGTGGTAGAAAATAGTATTAAAAACCCTGTCAATATTACAGATTCCCTAAGTTCTGTAATTGCCCTAAATAACTTATATCCTAGCCGTCCAAGTCTACGACTTATTAAATCAGCATTAAGCCAACTGCAAACTATGAACATAAATGTCAACTTTGTATGGATTCCTTCCCATATCGGAATTGCTGGTAATGAAGAAGTAAATTCCTTGGCAAAACTAGCAATCTCAAGTCCGGAAGCTGTAGAAATCAGAAGCATTCCACATCTAGATATAAAACCTATAATTAAGAACTTAATAATCAATGATTCGCAGATCAAGTGGAATCAGTCAACATCCAAACTACGAGAAGTAAAACATTCTATATTACCTTGGAAATCAACCCCAAATAGCGTATACATCAAACCATCCTATCTCGTCTGAGCATAGGCTACACTGCCGGAGAGTGAATTAAAACCACAGTGCTACGTATGTGATATTGTGCTCAGTGTTCGCCATATTTTACTGAAGTGTCCTTTATATTGCATGGAGAGACTTCAATGTAAATTACAAGATACCTACAGGCAATATTAAGAGACGGAACTGATATGAAAAATTTGACATCATACTTATATTCCATAAATGTACTAAATCAATTGTAAAACTATAAATTGTACAACACCAATGACCCTATGAGGTTGAGGCATAAATAAATAAAAAAAAATATTTCGAAGTATAATTCCATGATGGACAGAAAAAAATCGACAAAAGAGGGTCAGAAAGGAATTTTTTACAATCTATTTTCACCCAAAGATTACTATAAATCTCCAAAGAAATTAATTATTTTATCATTGTTTTTCTGTTTGTTTGGTACTTATAATACTTTATTACTAACAGATTCTTGACAGTCTTTGAATAAACGATAAAAATATCGTATTGCTATAATCTATCATTTTTAAAACAAATATATCACAATATATGTTTCACAGTCATTCGTTAGATTGTCATCAACCGCTTCAGGGCCTTGAAACCAAATTACCGTCTTAGATTTCGCTTGCAATCAATCACTTTGCATAAAGAATGGTTTAATCCTTCACCTCTTAAGAGGTCACATCCATTTTGTTTAAACAATTGGTCGGAAATTAAACACTTTTACTTCTCATCAAAATTTTGAAATTAATTAACATAGTGATATCATTCCTCCATAAAATTAATTGAAATAAATATGGAAATAATGGGTTGTTGTACCAAATATAACTAGAGTGTGGGAGTAGGTATTTGTTTATAACCTAATAATATTCGTATTAAAAAAGATGAGTTTTGACAACGAGCTATATACTCTTTTACAAATTACATCATTACCTCAATCATTTGTACATAGTTTTGGCGTTTCGTTGTCCATATCGAAAGTCGTTTACAAAATGCAGTTTAAAAAAAGTTATTTTGTTTGTATATACGCAAATATATATAGAGGAAAAAGCCGAAATAGGAAATCAGGAAAGAACAAAACAAGGAACCTTTAGCTACTAAAAACCAGATTCCTTATATGTATGGCAAGATAAAAGAAAAAAAGAAGGCTTTAGGGCAACGTCAAATATGACACCGGTTAATACTTTTATATTTTTTAAAACATAGCAGACGCTCGTAAAATGCTTGAAAGAGAACTGGTCGTAGTAAACCAGTAACAGACATACACCCGCACAGTACAAGAGAATATGCTGGCAAGTTTTATATTTTAACTTGGCAAAGGATTAACTCTATTTTGTTTATTTCTTTCATAAAGGACTGGTTTAGTTAAATTATCTGTCTCACGAAATAAAGTCTACTACGAATGTAAATCAATTTAAGATAGAGCTAATAAATGACGTTAAAATGTCCTACTGAGTCCTCCTTATTCACCTTGTATAAAATTTGGCCTTAGATCAAATCTTATTTTTTGGTTAAATTTGTTTATTTCTTATTTAAATATTCCTCAGGCTATTACACTTTTCACCTTTTGTTCTTGCTTTTGTACTTTTTACAAAGATTTTGTTTGTTTTATTTATTCGCCTTAACTACTAAGCGTTATTAGCGACATAAGTTACATTACATTGCTCTACAAATATATTTACATTTCAATTACAACTGATAAAATAGACTTACATTCTTCAAAGAGTTTATAACATTTACCGAATTACAGTCTTCTTTTAAAATAGATCTAAGGTTAGTTGCAAGGTTAGGGTTAGTTCTTATATTGTTGTGTTTGTTACACTCCATTATTAGTATGTGGTATACACTTAGGTATTTATTACAAAACTCACACTTAAGAGGATTGACTCTATTAAATAGGTAAGAATGAGTTAGTCTTGTAGAACCCAGGCGTAAGCTGGGTTATACAAGACTAACTTTCTAATTTTTACTTAGTGCATACGCCTTATTTTCCACGGTTTCACACTCGGTTAGTTATTGCTTTTTTAGCGTACAAATCTGCTTTTTCATTTCCGTATATGCCTACGTGTGATGGAACCCATAATAATTGAATTTCTAATTGGTGAAGAAAAAATAATTCTGATTTTATTAAGCTGGCAATTAGATGTTTAGAGTATAACTGTTGGATGGTATGGATGGAACTTTTATGGATGGAATCTGTAATTATTATTACTTTGGAGTGATGAATCGATTTTGCAAATTTTACTGCTTCCAAGATGGCATAGAGTTTGGCTATAAAGATGCTATTAAACGATTAGCAGCATATTACTGATGCTCCAAGATGTTGGTCTGTTTTTGAGGTATGGGTATATATAGGAAGATAATCGTTCTGCTGGTTCATTATCTCGAGAAAAGCTTGTTCAATGTTATTATGATTTATTTCAGTTTTGTTGTATTTAGTTAGGTCAGTATTGATTTGAAATAGGGAAATTGTCCAGGGAGGACGTTTTGGTATTCGATGCAAAGAAATCTGGTAGTTGTATCTTATGGTTATTTGTATATTGTCTAATTCTTTCGCAAAAAGGTTGATCTTGTTTCTTAACAAATTATGTATAAGGGAAACGGCTGGTTTTGATATTATATTTGACTGGATTGTTATCATTTGCAAGAGCAGCTGACGCATACGATAAACTTAAGTACATTTTCCTATATTCTAAAGGTGGTTCTCCTGTTAGGCATTGAAGGCTTACGACAGCCTATGTTCGGAAAGCTCCTGTGGCAATTCCTAATGCACTGCTTTGAATTGTATCTATTTGCTGTAATAAAGATTTTTTAGCAGAAGAATAAATCATAGAACCATAATAAATTTTAGACCTAATTAGACATTTGTATAAATACATGAGGCTAAAGAAATCAGCTCCCCAATTATGAGCGGCGAGGGTTCTTAATAAATTTATTCGGTTTTGACATGTTTTTATTAAGTTTACAATATGGTCTCCACAGGTTAGTTTTTTATCAAAAGTCATACCTAGGAAGCGAATGCTATTTTCAAATTATAACAATTACCCTTGGAGGAATTATGATGGATTTACTTGCAAATGTTTTTTCGGAAAAAAAACACACATTTTGTTTTAGATGTAGGAAACTTCAATCCTTGCGGAATTCCGTTTGTTTGTATTTTTTTTTTAAGATAAGATATTATCAACTCTGACTTGAAAGTTTCTAATTTTAAAGCAGTTACTAATAAAGTGTAAAATATTTCCTTTTAGGTTCCACTTGTGGAATTTTCCTATAATGTTGGGTCGCCATATATTATCGTATGCTTTTGTTATATCTATATATAATGCGATACATTCCTGTTTGTTTGCAAAAGCTTTATGAATTTTTGACTCTAGGTCAATCAAGTTGTCAGCTGTACACCTATTTTGACGGAAACCACTCTGTTCACTAATAAGTTTATTGTGATGTTCTAGGTACCAAAGTAATCTTTTGTTTACCATTTTTTCTAACTTTACACATAACATTTGTTAACGATATTGGTCTATATGATTCTGGGATAGTTCGGTCATTCTCAGCTTTTAGTAATGGAATAATTATAGCTTCACGCCAACTTGAAGGAAATACATTTTTAGACCATATGTGATTATATATTTGTAGTAAAAACTGTTTGGCACTCTCGGGCAAATTCTAAAAAAAAATAATGGGTATGTTGTTAGGGTCTGGTGCAGATTAATTAAATTCTTTAAGTGCGTCGTCTAACTCTGTTTTTGTAAAGAGGTTATTTATTGAGTTGTGTGTATAATCATCGTAATCCATTAATTCTTTTTCTATGGTGTATTTTGTTTCCAGGAAGGCATCACTATAGTTATTGTCACCTCAATTATTTTCATATTGGTTTGCTAATATTTCCGTAATTTCTGCTGTATTTGTTATTATTTTCCCATTTTGTGTTAAAAATGGAATTTTGGGAGTATATTTCCTTCCTGTAACTTGTCTGACACATTTCCAGACAAAAGATGTTGGCGTTGAACTATTTATGAAACTAACAAACTTTTTTCACGATTCTTTACTGCTATTTTTCATAATCTATCTAGCTTCTGCTCTTTTTTTTGTAATTTATCAGATTGACGTTTGACTTATTCCTTTTGAACCTATTGAAGGCAGATTTGTACGTTTTTATAGCTTGTTGACATTTTTCATTCCACCATGGAAGTGGGATATGTTTATTGTTTGTTTTTATTACTCCGATGTGTTTATTGGCTACGTCAATTAATGTAGAACAGAAAATATGTACTGTTTGATTTATGTCTGTAATTTATTTTTTTCTTATAGATTGTATTTTGAGTTCTATTGAAATTTGAAAACTGTTCCAGTTGGCATTTTTGATGTTCCATTTAGGAATATTTAAACTATCAATTTTGTTTGTAGGGTGATGGAAAATATATTTTTATAGGGAAATGATCACTACTAAATAAGTGAGGGATTACATCCCAGATAAATGTTGAAGATAAGATAGGTTCACATAGGGTAAGATTCGATGACTGAAGTTCTTCCTGTATAAATATCCATTCTAGTCGCTCTACCGTCATTCAATAAGTTTAAGTTTTCGAGTGCCACTAACTTTTCTATCACCCTGTCTCTAGTGTTAGTACTTGTGGGGATCAATATGACTGTTAAAGTCCCCTAATATTAAACTTGGAATAGGAATTTCGTTCAAAATAAGGGTCAAATCGTGTTCATCTATATTTTTATCGGAAGGTATATAAACATAGGACACGTAAACTTTTTGGGGTATAAGTATTTCTTCTACAACTACTTTAAAATTCCTCGTGTTTATCTGTATTTTTTTAGCTTTGTAATTTTCATGTACATATACTGCTACACCTCCAATAGCTTTAACTAGGTTTTGCAGAAATTGTGTCTATATGCGTCATTTTATTCTTACGATGATTCTATTAATGATATATCTGAATAGTCTTCTGTTTCCTGTTGTATTGCTAGTTTAGATAAATTTAGCTGTGACATTGGTGTTCTTCTTATTTTTGTACTTAAACTTCTTATACTTTGATAAGATGGATGCATGTTTGACAACATTTTTAAAAATTGAGATGTATTTTCTGTATATGTTTTGGATATGCTTAAAAAAGGATCTTTTGATCCCAGAGCATTTTCGAAAATGTCTACAGCTTGATTGAATGTTACTGAATGACTTTCACCTTAAAAGAGTTTTTCGGTGAGATTTCTTGATTTTTTTATTTACAGAATTTTTCGGTAATAGAACGCATCTTCTATTTGCGATATACTTTGGGAAGTAGTTATTTTGGAAGCTGTTCTTTTTGTATGTGTTTTTATCGTGTTATCTTCTAGCTTTTCTGTGGAGATGGGATTAGGGATGTGAATAATGATATTTTAAGCATTTGCGTTAACTGAAAGTTTTAAATTTTCGGAAGTTTTAGAGCTGTCAGGGACTACTGGAGAAAATGAATTTGGTTGAATTTCTTTTGGTACGGGTTGTGTGAGTGGAGTAATCTGTTCTTGAGAAATAGATTGTGTGTCGTTATGTATGATTTTAGTGCGATTTGGACAATTAGTAAAGGTATGACCATGTTGATTATAATTATAACATGCTTGACCTTCATGTAATAGGAAAATACGATAAGGAGTGTTTTCATGAGTAATAATAATAGAAGTAGGAACAACATTTTCTACAGCAGAAATGTACACAATACGCCTAAACTTAAAACATGCTTAAGACTGGGGTGCTGTGTTCCTATTTTTAGATAAGAAGTTATGGGAGAAGGCAATTTTAATCCTAATTTGGTAAGTTCCTCGTCTATAAACTGATCTGGTATTGATGGGCACACGTTAGTCAGTAATAACCTATCGTTGGGTGTGATTAGTCTGCGGATTGGAAGTTGTTCATCGTTGATATTTATTGTTCCGTTGCATTTGATCAGAAATTTGTTTACGCAATCTTCGCTGGATAAATATACACATATTCTGTTGTTTGTGATTCTGGATGCAAATATGATGTCTTCCGGTTTGATGATGGATCCAGTTGTTATAAGATAGTCTTCCAATTTGACTTCATTTATTGACGTTACGATTACTGCTTGTTTCTTTGAAGGGTGTGATGATTTCTTTTGTTGACTGGTAAGTGATGAGTATGATTTTAACGTGGAAATGGTAGGTTGACATATAGAAACTTGAACTTCATCTATTGTTAAATAAAAATTTTACCATTTCTGACAAAACTAAGGCCGACCCTGTTTTATCAACCAGTTTGGTGATTAGGGACCGGTAGCTTTGACCAGATTTCGATAAAACGAAAAAATTTATAAATACTCGTAAGTATTATTTAAACTCTAATTTTACTATTTGGGTGAGTGATTTATCGTTTGAAGGCGTAGAAGTGGGGAAAGCCGTATGAAAATCCAGTGGCGTACACTCACTTTTATTTCAACGATAATTATATTATATTGTTTAAATATTATTGTTTTAAATAGGCCACAATATATTTATCTGCAGGTTTTTACTGAAGTTTCCATCTCTATATCCAAAGACCGTTTTCAAAGATATAAATTATAGTTATATTTATTTTATTTGTTTATGATTATATATTTATATAATCTTATATTATTTATTTTCTTTTTTTTTTCTTAACTTTAAAAACGGTCTCTGGAATAGAGATCGAAACGTCAGTAAAATAAACATGTAAATAGATGTATTGTGGCTTATATCCACATGCAACACATGCACTACCCATAGAAACGCCAATGTAAATGAACCATAGTTGATGTCTCGATCGACATTTCTTCGGAGAAAAAATAATAAAAACTAGTTTTACCGCTATGTCTGTATCGGGATTGTAAAACGGAGTTTCCTCGATAATTCCAACGTTGCCAAACGATTGAAAAATAATGTTTTAAAATATCGATTTTTATTTTATAAATGTAAATATGTAACGAAACGGAACATATAAATAAAATTTATTTCATTACAATTTTATGCTTAATTTTTACTATTGAAAAAATCATGTTTTTTGGTATTTTTATAACGGTAATAATCGCCGCGTGGAAGAATACAGGTTTTGTATGACCATAATTACTACTTCTGGACAAGAATTGGCTACACTGTATGACAACTTCTGGTCAAGTCTACTATAGAGAAGCACAAATAAATATACTACTTTATATATTCTGTAATATCTTATGAGGAAACGCAAATTGCAATTGAGAAAACAGGCAGTTTTCGAGGGCCGCTGTGTACATTTAAATTTGAGGATATTCGGCGTTTAAGCTATGAAATCACTCTTCTAATTTGAGGATTTCTACTATACTTTACTTTGGTAGAGATGTAAAATATTATAATGATTATTATAAAACAGATCAGGTATTTACAATACGTAGCTTGCTTAAAAAATTTCATAAATACAATATCCCGCCGCATCAATTGTTTATAGATTACAAACCAGTATATCAGCGCCGATACATTTTTAGGACTATGGAGGATCTAACAATACCGCGAAAACTAGTAAATCTTACTTAAACAAAAACAAGTCATAATTAGAGGAAAAAATTCTCAGGTAAAGTGAATACATATCCTGCATTTAATATAATTTAACTTTGGAAAAACATAACTACAAAATTAATCAAACTATATTAGAGTTACCCAGACGATATTCTTCACAATCCGGAAACAACGCCTTGCTACGCTAATGACATCAATATCTTGAATTGGAGAAAAGAGTATTTAACCTTTAAGTAAGCGCGGGGCGCCTTGGAGGCGCCAGTTCATATTTAAATAATACTTGTGAATTTTTAAATAAATTTGTGTGTCAAATAATTATTTTGAGTCCTTGTATGAAAGTTTATGTGTAAATTATAAATAAGATTTTATTTAAGCAATGTCTTAAGAGTACACGACTGGCTTTAAAAGTGTAATTTTAAAAATTTATTGCGGGATTTGTTTAGTCTCTCTTTAGAAGTGCAAGCGTTTAGTTGTGCAGTTTTACTAAAGAAATATGAATTCTAAACCGAGTACAAATGGTGCAAGTACAAGTAGTGCAAGGGATAGAGAACGTTCACTTACAAAGAATAAATTAGAAAGACTTTTGTATATAAGTGATTCTGATTACGCAGAGAATGAGCAAAAGGATAACTACAATAGTTTTAGTGAGCATGATAGTGAATCCCTTATTTAAGTACATAGTGGCAATGATAATGTTAACAGCGATCAAGGCCCACTGTTGAAGTATTTTTATTATGCTATAAATAAGTGTATACAGTGGTTCAAAAAGCCTCCACAATAAACAAAAACTTGTTCTCACAATATTGTTTCAGATTTATCTGGTTGCAAATCAGATGCTAAAAATGTAGCGGATGTTGCCGCTTCGTTTGCTCTATTTTTTGGTAATTAAGTCTTGCAACTGATTGTTAAAAATAGAAATAATTATATAACTGAGAAAGTGAACTTTAAATCTGAAAGGCCTTGCGATTCTGAACTACTAACAGTAGTAGAGTTAAAAGCATTTTTGAGAATCCTTTTAGTTTCTGGAGAGCTGAGAGCTTCGCATTTAAATTATAATGATTTATTTTTAACAGGTGATTTAGATAATATATACAGTTATAAATTATAAAAGATTTTTGTGTATAGTCTATGTTTTACGATTTAATGACATTAGATGCCACACTGAAGGAGCCAAAATAGATAAAATAGCAGCTTTTTGTGAAATTTTTAAAAAAATTAATTTAAAGTTTTAAAAGTTTTTTACTCCATGGGAATATGTTACCATTGACAAACAAAGTTGGTGGCATTCCGAGGCAATTGTAATTTTAGACAGTACATACCATCTGAACTGAATAAATATGGCATTAAAATATTTGCTTTAGTTGATGTAAGAAATTTCTATTGTTGCAACATGGAAGTATACCTCGGTAAGCAACCAGAACTTCCTTACCAATTTAGTAAGTCTGCAGAAAACGTCTTGTTGTGACTTATAAAGCCAATATCAAATACAGGAAGAAACGTGACTGTAGACAATTGGTACACTAGAATACTCTTGGCACAAAAATTACTTACAGAAAATAAAATAATCTTATCGGGCACCTTCAAAAATAAGCGGGAAATCCCCAGTGACATTCTTCCAAACAAAACTAGAGAATCTAAAAGTACTTTGTTTGGATTTACAAAAAATATTGATGTCGTACGTGCCACAAAAGTCAAAATTAGTAATTTAATTATTTACTTTACATAACGATAATAATAACGATAATTGACAGGTCAACAGGTGTCAATAAAAACCAGAGATTCTGACTTTTTAAAATTTGACCAAGGGTGGTGTTGACACACTAGGCAAACTGTGTACCACTTATAATGTCGGGAGACGAGCAAGACGATGGACTAAAAAATTTTTTTTTTCATTTCGTAAATTTTTGTGCTGTAAGTTCACTTATTATACATATACAGGGTGAGTCATGAGGAACTTTACATACTTCTACCATATGTAGAGTCCCTCAGGGAGCATATCATGTGGCCACTAAAAAATGTCAACTCCTCTTCTTCATTAATTAACAGGGTGATTTGTGTAATTGACCATTTATTTCATTTTACTGTAGTGTTTATAAGGCTCATTTGATTTTTTTAATTTTTGCATGATACAGTACACTACTATCAAGCATTCGACTGGTATTAGCTAAACTAAAAAATTCCAGGACTGGCTTTGGAAAAATTAATTTAGGGATTCGTATTAAATATTACACCCTGTATATATTTTTTTTTAAAATGCAATAAGTGATTTTCAAACTACATAAATAGCCAATGAAAACGACATATGCGACAATGTTGTCGCACTTTTATTAAATTTTTAGTGAACGATCAAATATGTTACCAAAAATAGAACAACCATAATGAAGTATCAAATTATAAGGTAATTAATTTAAACAAATGTTATAAATTTCAAACATTTTAATTGAAATGATAAACTGAGTCACTGCACAACAAAAAACAGTAACTACTAACAATAACGAAGAACAATTTAAAAAAAAACTAAAAATATGTACATAGTTATGATAAACCCATAAATTAGAACTGGAAAAGATACAATAATGGTAACAAAATAAAAATAATTCAAAATAGATTTTCGAAAGGGAACCCTGCAGCCTGTACACATTTTTGTTGCCGAATTGTTAATTGACGTATTGAATTACGGATACTCTGGGGATCGTTTCGTCGCACTTTTATTAAATTTTTAGTGAACGATCAAATCTTACCAAAAATAGAACAACCATAATGAAGTATCAAATTATAAGGTAATTAATTTAAACAAATGTTATAAATTTCAAACATTTTAATTAAAATGAGTTCCTACAACATAATCTAATACGTAGAAAATTAACATCTTTACTGTCACTTTGTATTATCTCTACGATAGAATCAATTGTTTTTCAATTTTAAATTTTTACTCATAGATCGTATTGGGGCATTATTTTCGATAAATAATAAATTAAATTGATTAAAAAGTCAAACCTCTTGTATGTGTTAGTTTTTGTTGATTGTAAATGATTAAAATTTTATGTCATATGTCAAATAATAATACATTGCATCAACTGTACTAAATAAAAATAAATCTAAAAAAGTTTAAAATGAAGGTTGGCGTTGACCGTTTGACGTTTCTTGATATTTTATACCCATTGTCATTATTGTCATTATCAATTGTTATTTATGAGTACAAGAATACATATTTCTTCTGTCATATCTACGTTAAGTACATTGTGTTAGTTTTGGTAGAGCTTTTGTTACTTTCGTTCAAAATTCCACATCAGTTTTCGACCACAGAATATGCAGACATAATATTTGTTTATGGATTCTGTAATGGGAATGGTAGGGCTGCTAGTAGAGAATATCGCAGGAGATTTCCTAATCGTCGAACTCCCAGTCATCCAACATTTGGGTCAGTTTTTAATTATTTGCGAGAAAATGGCACTTTTCCTAGTAGAACAACAGAGCAACATGTAGATGAAGCGCAGGAAGATGACATTATGGACGCCGTTACTATGAACTCTACAATAAGCACTAGACAAGTAAGTCGAGAACTCAATGTTACTCAATCAAAAGTAAGTAGAGTCTTACAAAAAAATAATCTATACCCATATCACATTCAAATGGTTCAGCGACTACAAGCTGGAGATGAGATCGATAGGTTGGAATTTTGTAGATGGATTAATAATAATCGACCAACGCTATACAGGACACTATTTACAGATGAAGCCCAATTCACCAGAGACGGGATAAATAATTCACGAAATTTACATGTATGGGCAGAATAAAATCCCCATGCTATTCGAGAACGTCGTTCTCAGTTAAGGTTTTCGGTTAACGTGTGGATTGGTGTCATAAATAACCAATTAGTAGGTCCTCACTTTTGATGATCCTTTAACAGGGCAGGTCTATTTAAACTTTCTACAAAATATTTTGCCGAATTTGCTTGCCAACGCGAACGTTGCTATCCGAGGGATGTATTTTCAGCATGATGGGGCACCCCCACACTTTTTACTGGCAGTGAGACAACATCTCAATAATGTTTATGGCAACAGGTGGATAGGACGTGCAGGTCCTATTTCGTGGCCTTCAAGATCCCCTGATTTCAATCCCGTTGATTACCATATTTGGAGACGATTACGCAGTGAATATTAATAACCGACAACGATTAATTGATAGAATTATACATTGTTGTAATACTATTAGAAACGATCCCCAGAGTATCCGTAATTCAATACGTCAATTAACAATTCGGCAACAAAAATGTGTACAGGCTGCAGGGTTCCATTTCGAAAATCTATTTTGAATTATTTTTATTTTGTTACCATTATTGTATCTTTTCCAGTTCTAATTTATGGGTTTATCATAACTATGTACATATTTTTAGTTTTTTTTTTTAAATTGTTCTTCGTTATTGTTAGTAGTTACTGTTTTTTGTTGTGCAGTGACTCAGTTTATCATTTCAATTAAAATGTTTGAAATTTATAACATTTGTTTAAATTAATTACCTTATAATTTGATACTTCATTATGGTTGTTCTATTTTTGGTATCATTTGATCGTTCACTAAAAATTTAATAAAAGTGCGACAACATTGTCGCATATGTCGTTTTCATTGGCTATTTATGTAGTTTGAAAACCACTTATTGCATTTTAAAAAAATATATACAGGGTGTAATATTTAATACGAATACCTAAATTAATTTTTCCAAAGCCAGTCCTGGAATTTTTTAGTTTAGCTAATACCAGTCGAATGCTTGATAGTAGTGTACTGTATCATGCAAAAATTAAAGAAATCAAATGAGCCGTATAAACACTACAGTAAAATGAAATAAATGGTCAATTACACAAATCACCCTGTTAATTAATAAAGAAGAGGAGTTGACATTTTTTAGTGGCCACATGATATGCTCCCTGAGGGACTCTAAATATGGTAGAAGTATGTAAAGTTCCCCATGACTCACCCTGCACACAACAATGTACAGAAGAACATTTTTGGAGCAGTTAGGACGAGAACTGGCAAGACCCTATCACCAAGACGCACTTTTGATCATTTGATCCTCATGTTTCGGGAAAAATTAGAAATTAATTAATGGACTACAATTGATATAAATCTTTAGGCTGTGCATAGATGATGAAGTTTTTCAGATCCCTGCAAGAAAACAGTGTTACATGTAACCAAGAAGCAGAAATCGCCATACCAGACAAATATGTAAGATGTCTAAAAAGCATATATATGGAGAACACACAAAAATCTTTGTAATGAATGTTTCAATAATTAATAAATATGTATTTTATAAACTGTGTTTTTTTTCAAATGTTTTGTTTTATTTAATCAGGTTTTTAAATAAATATTTCATAAATTGTGTTTTTTTCACATTTTTTGTCTTATTTAAACAAGTTTTTTGACCGACAATATAAACGTTTTACTTGTTCAACAGTTTTACATATTTCTTCTATTAAAAAACTTAAATAGGAGTAAAAGCAGTTTTAACAGTTGGTGTCTTAAAGACGCCACGCGCTCAGTTACGTATGTCAGATTCACGCATCTACTTTTTTCTTGTTGGTTGGCTTTCTTTGTTTGGGTTTTGGTGTCCTGTTATAGGTTTTACACCTCTTCAGGACGTGATTTGTTTTTGGTGGGTTGGCTGTGTAATTCCACTGGTGGAAGATTTCGTGACTTGTCGGTGGAGGAGCTTCCTGGACAATCAGAGGTGAAAGGGTTGTGAGTAAATGGTCCTTTTCAGAATTTTTTTTTGCCAAAAAATATTTATGAATATGTGAATTTATATGTACACAATTTAATAAATAATAAATGTATTGAATCGCGTTTCGCGTGAGGGCAGCTGTGGCTTTATCCTCTGCAATAGACAGGTATCATTGTGAAATGGGATCGGGAAACCACAGAAAACCGATCCTTCCCTCTCTAGGCAAGCTCGAAGTGAGCATTTACTGGTTAATGCGACGGTAGTAGAGGGGAGTTGCCTCCAGAAAATAAATTTATTCATCAGGGAGCTCGTTGTTGGCGAGGGCCAGTAATATTGTGGGTAGGAAAGGGATTTTGGGTTTAGGTTTCCCTTTGAATACATTGCCGATGGATGAGCAGGTAGTTTTCAGTATGTTTTGGGGTCTGAAGTTTTGGCCTCGGATGGTTTTGATTATGTAACTCCTGCTCAAAGAGGAGAGCCTCTCATTTATGAGCTGGATATTCGACAGGTGATGTATAAGGGCGGAGGGGTAGTCACATCGTTTTTTATTCACGTTACGCAGGATTGTCTATTCCAGTCCCAGCAGTTTTTGTGTGAGTTGGCCGTGTACCATCATATAGACGTTGGATCTATACTCGATGACCGGCCTAATAAATATTTTGTATGTATGTATAAATAATACGTGGGTGTGTCCTTCCAAACTTTTTACAAAGAACATTGAGTAGACTGACTCTGCTTCTAACCTTGTTACAGACTATGTCCAGATCAGTCCTCCAGTTTAGTGTTTGTGTAAACACCACACCGAGGTATTCAATCTGGTCGCAGAGCTGCAGTCGGTCCCCTCAAAGTCTAAGGTCGTGTCTTCTGTATATGATGGGTGTGATGAATCTGCTGCGACTGGGGTGTCTAAAGAGAATCATTTGTGTTTTATTTGGGTTAAATGTTGCTACTTTCCATCTCCTACACCACCTGTCGACCAGGTTAAGGTGATTTTGAGCACACCTAAGTAGTACGTCTACGTCTCGTAATGTTGTTACGAAAGCTGTGTCATCTGCGTAGAGTAAAGTAGTTGTATTGGTGTATTGTGGTTTGAGAAGTCACTGTTGTAAATTGTGTATAATATGGGAGCCAACACGGCACCTTGTGGTACTTCTGCTGTAGAATAAAAGCGTCGGACCTCGCACTTTCACCGTGATTATACGTTGAGAGACATATGAGTAATATATAAGTCTAACGAATGAGAGGGACAGGCCGATGTTCAAAAGCTTCTTGGCCAGTCCAGCATGTCAGAGTTAGTGGAAGGCTTTTTGAACATCGAAGCCTAAGGAATGCCGTCGTTTAGACTTTGTGTAAGGTGTGTGACGATTTTTATCAATGCCGTTTTGGTGAAGTAACCTTCTTTGAAGCTGAATTGAAAAGATGGAATGATATTGTGTTCGGTGGTAAAATCAACGAGTCTCTCCTTGAGAATCCCCTCGAAGACTTTAGATAGAACGTTTAGAAGTGAAATCGGCCTATAAGAGTGTAGATCGGTGAGGGTTTTGCCCTTTTTTAAGAGCATAATTGTATTGGCTACTTTCCATAGAGATGGAAAGTAGCAGTCTGAGAGTGGCATTTCTGGCAACTTAAAGGTTAAGTAAACTCAATAATAAAGAAAAAACGAAATACATGATGATACGCAGAAATTCACAGCTTATGCAAAAGCAATATCTCTCATTGAAAGGAAATTAAAATAGTTGAAAATTAAAAACATTTATAGTCAATAATAACTTATGTAAATTACAACCAATTTAAGATAATGGAATGCATTAGTCGGTAACAGAGCATATTATCCTGTTGAATATTTAATCACATCAGGCTTACTTAGTTGAAAAACGAAAAATAAATATATTGCCCAATTCTAAGACCAGTTGTTTAGATGTAGAAAAACAAGGGTTTTCAAAAAAATGAGATAAAGCATAGCTAAATCAGTAGGGTCAGAAAATTCGTCAACAAATTGTGCTGGGTATAACCATCGTAAATGGTGAAGACATGCTAATGCCGAAATAAACTAACTTTTTGAATATTTAAAAGGAGCTACAGCAAATATAAAGTATGTGTTCTAAAAAAGATTTACAAAAAGAATATATTGATTAAATACCAAATGAGAGATGTCTATAAGGTAGACCAAGAATTAAGTGTCTACTTTTACCCAGATCTCACAACCAATCAATTAAACAAATTTTTGCATGATGTGTCCAATCGTTCGATCAAGTATGGTAGACTGACCTTATTCGAAAACTAAACTCGAGTAGACGGCCAAAACTATTTATCAAATATATTCCTGCTTAAATAATGCAACTATTCGAATTAGAATTGCAAGCTGTCTATCCAATACATTCACTACAGAAGCAAGGCTCCATATTCGGTCCCTTAGTATATACTCTGTATATAAGTTCCTTGCAAAACCCTCATTTTCGGTAATGATAGGACCCTTCTCACTTTCTCACTGTAGCAAATTATTGAAAGACAGGAGCCCAACCTTATTCGATTTAGCACTACGTCAACTCAAGATTTGATAAATAGTGTTCAAAATGGAGAATAACTCTTTATATCAATAAACAAAAACTTGACCATTATATTCAGAGGCCTATAGAGACCATAGGTTTAAAAATGATCCTCTTCTGATACTCTATGGGAAAAGAGTCGATTTTCAATTAACGGTCACTTAGTTGGTACACCAACTAACAACAGACTCAATACCAGTAACACACTTGGCAGGATATGAAAAATAATCATTGCAGCATCAAACGGAAAATTTGGTGCCTCCAACTCAGCTGCTATCGTTTACTTCCATAAAAAAATTGTAAAACCAATAATCGTGTACCGTGCTCCTCTCTACAACCTACTCAAACTCAAAACTCTCCAGAAAGGTAAGACATTACTGATCAGCATAAATTCATAATCTAGCTAACAGTCCTTCTATAAACCACAAGAATAAGTCTCCAGGCAAATACATCTTGGGAATGATTCAATACACTAAAACTAGAACTAAAAACTTTGTTAAAATGACTGACCATCTAAGAGAATACACGCTCGTAATAATTCCGAAATTAAAAATGATATTTTTTCCTACAACGTTACTGAATACTGTCCGAAAAGAACTTCCTCACAAATATTTTGATATCTTCGAATATGCTCCTAATGAGTACCGTGTAGATTATTAATTCAAAGGACATGAGAAGATTGGTAATCTGCGGTTTTAAAATATCATTGCACTGTGATAATTGTGCTAGATACAGTGACAGGTTTATTACGGCGTAGGGTAGTTGTGCTGCAACTAAAATGAACAATTAACAGGCCGTCAAAAAATGTTAATTTGCTAACAAACCATTCATCAAACATCATACCCTAAATGTCATCGAACGAGTCAGTGCTATTAAGAACGAAGAGCAAAAATAAAATCAACTCCACCATGTTGCTTATGTTTAAGTATTAATAATCCTTCACGAGATTTTTTAAGTTTAATCCCATGTCTTTACTCATCCAAGAAGAGAAAAATGCTACGACGTCGTCGATTTAATGGATTTACGGGGCCAAAACTATTTTGAAACTTCTTCTTCTTCTTCTTCAGCCTTCATTCATCCATTGTTGGACATAGGCCTCCTCCAATTGTTTCCACGCTTCCCTATCTTTTGCAATTCTCATGCATTTCTTTCCAGCTTTCTTTTGAAACTTATTTCTACTAAAACTCATACAAATCAAAGAAAAATATTATTCTTTAAAAATTGGCATATATTTTTCATGGAAAAAATTCAAATCAAAATTTAAAATAAACAAAAAATATACAGGTTTTTATTTATACCTCAGACACCGGTGACTGATATATCGGACTCAGTATTCGGTTCTCCCGGTAACAGCATTTTAATTGTTTCAGGGCAAAATGACCCTAGATTGACCCTTTTCTGTACCTGTTTCTTGCTGCTTAAAATTGTTAATGTGGGTTAGAAGTTAAAAAGAGCCAGGTGAATATATCTAGCTTGAATTCCTCCCGCGAGAACTTTGTGCATAAATCTCGCAGTATAATCAAAAATGCTTATTCTTCGTTGTTGTTATCTCGGCAGCTAATTAAGTATTTCAAAGAGTCTTCGGCTAGTTTTGCCGTCATTGGTGTTCTCGAAATTGGCTTTTGGCAGGTCGACTAGCAATTCAGTTTTCTTTCTAAATCTGTCCTGGATGTGTTTTTTTTTTTTTTTGTAAGAACTAACTTCTTTTCTTCATTAATGTTCTTCTCCAGATACTTTTTTGTTGGTAATTTATTCGCAAATGCTTTATTTGCTTTTGATTTTCTAAAAATAATCTAAAATAACAGTAAATATTCTTTAAATATTTCAAGATATATTGTTTCTTACCTGAATTACTCGATTCCATCGCAATCACTGTGAAAAATAATGTGAATATCACAAAATATTACAATTTAAAAGTTAACTACTGAGCTTGAGCTTAACTACTGAGTTACGAGCGGCTAGCTATCCAGTGGACGCGATTGTAGCGCCATGCGGTACGACGGAGAAATATTAATAAAAGCAGCTTGTTGACGGCTGTCATTGTCATTTCATCCAAGAATGCAAAAATAAACAACAAAAAATAAATTTAAATTCGAATGTCTATATTATTTATTTTCGCCTAATTTTATAGGAATCAAAAAACGTAAATAAAAACATCTATATACGTATTCAAAGAATAATTCATAAGCAAACCTTAGACATTACAGGTAATAGGACAAATTAAAATGTGTTACTCCTTATGATTTTTAAGATATGATTTAACACCAAAAATTAAGAATTTTCATCAAAATGTTAGCATTTTGATAATTATTTCTATATTATTTTATTATCTACCTTATTTATGGTACAATAATTTTTACCCATTATTACAATTAGTAAGATATTAAATAAAACACATAATATTTTCAAAATGTTTATTATGCCTAGAAAATTTTCAGATTTTTCTAGCCTTTAATAATTTGCAACACAACTTACGCTGTAAATCAAAGCGATATAACAATTTATGATCTAGTCCATTAATTAACTACATTTATTTAATTACTAAAAACATATATAGTATTAGTACTATGTACTACTATCATAAATTTACAAAATAGTAATAGATGTATAAACTAAATTTCATATCAGATTTAATTTGTGTCAAATCTAGTAATTTTTTATAATAGTTTCTCTATTAAAAAATATCATCTTCACATTAAATTTGAAGTTTCTGTCAAAAAATGATCAAATTTTTTTAAAGTGAAAATGTTGTGTTGGTGTATAATTAAATTGAAAAAAGTATTCTCAGTGGCGTAGCACCTTTACTTTACCTGGGGATGAGGCGAGTTAATAAATTATATATTTATAATACATATATACAAATAATCTATATAAAACCTCTCTATATAAGACATATAATACTTCTGAGAATATAAAAACACAATTCACTTCAGACTGATTTAAATGCACTAACCCTTTCTATGGAAACAAAATACTGAAAATTCTACAAAATTAAATTCCTATCGATTGTCAATGGTTCGGACTGCAAGTTATTAGAAAATAAATTTCATTTTACAACGTCTTAACATTGAGTGGGCCATAAAAAAAGGTATCTAAGTACCCCTGTTTAGTACTCTAACGTTTCAAATAAAAACAGATTTTTAACAATTCGACAAAATTCCATGTATCAATTCCTACTGCAGGTTATTAGATAAATAAAGGGGTATTATTTTACAATTACAACACAGTTTTGGTAATAAGAAAAAGGTACTTATAGATGTAAAAGAAGAAGTAAAAATGTAGAAAAGATTTTACTGCTATTTAGATATTTATCAAATACCAACTTCGCAAGTGCTTGAAAAATTTAAAGTTTAAAATTTAATGGTCACTCGTATCAGATTCGAGTGTGTACAAAATACATAAAAAAGTTAAAATAAATTATAATGGTATCATCAGCAAATAATTTTATTTTACTTCTAAATGTAGTAATGATAATGAATTTATGCAAATAAAAAATAGTACAAGAAGAACAACTGATCCCTGAGGTATTTGTATTGGGGTTTATAAATTTTACTTGAATAATTTTCTCTGTTGTATATATAATTTTGAAAAAATGCAAATAATTTCCCTTATTTCAAAGTTACTTAGTATGGTCAAACGCTTTATATAAGTCCAGGGGTACAATGTGGTTTTTAACATTTCACTTAAATAGAACTGGTTTCTGGCAGTAAGAATGCTCACTAGAAACTTCTTTGGAAGTAGTTGAAGAAGCTGAACCCATGAGCAACTCCTTATAGTAAGTAGTTTCAGCTTCATTTGCTTTACATAGTGTTTTCTGTGAGCAGGGATTTATTCTTCTCTTTTTTGTGGATGTAAACCGAATTTGAGGTGCAATACATTTATTTGCAGGTTCCTTTACTGTTTCGTCGGATTGAATAAATGCCCTACTGACAACAGACTGTATTGTGTTATCCAGTGTTTTCTCAAGTGTTTGAAGCAAATTGCAATCAATATGATTAGTTCTTAATAATTGGCCTTGGAGTAAAGTCATTTTTTCAATGATACGATCAACTGCATTCTGATTGTCTTGTATTTTTCTAAGTTCAGTAATATTGTGATCAATGGTACAGGATGGTAAAGTTGAAGAATCTTCTATAGTAGTACTGGTACTTGGATCCAAATGTTCTGACTTAATGTGGCTTAATACAGCATGGATATGCTTACAGATTGTAAATTTAATGTGATAATTTGGACAAGAACAAGAATATATGTGTATACACGATCGGCAATTATTACATCTCAGTTGACAGTTTTCTACAGGACATTCAGCGCATTCTTTTCTGATAAAATAATTTATCTTACCACTGGAAGATTTGACTTCCCAAATACTAGGATCTATTTTAGATTGTGTAATATTTTCTCTTTTAATGCTTCTAGATTCAATATGACTTTTATTGATTAAGGTAATTCGATAAGTTGACTTTCCTTTTATTGTCTTCGTTAATCGATCAAACAGTTTATCCCTAGTAAATTTCATTAGAGCATCTATCGTTTTATCTAGTCTCTTTACCTTCTTTCCCTCTAAGTAAATATGCTTTAGGACTTTATGGAATGCTTCTAAATACATATTTGTATTTATTCCCAATCCATACCTATAACAATGTGCCCATGATTCCACTCGATTAACATAGTTATTTTGAAAATAATTAGCAAATTCTTTTGTAGTATCATTGTTGTGAAGTTCATTTAGTGTATTTTCTAGAAGATTACTAAATTCATTTACACTGGTATTGTCCATTAGAAGTCTTAAGCATTTATATACTTCAGCTTTAACTTCTTGAGAGCCATTTATTTTTTTTAATTGTTTTCGCCAGTTTTGATCGACATGCCAATCACAAAGTAAGCGATGTAGAGGTAAACCCATTACACTTACCCAAGCATTATAGAAAACAGCATCATCATCGGACATAAATACTTTAGGAGTTATAGATCCAGTCTTAGTTTTAATAATTTCAAAGAAATGGGCCATAACAAATGTATCTGTTTTATTTGAAATTAAGTATGCCACAGGAATACCTTCTCCATACTCGTCAACAACAACAAGAGTACTTAATAGGAAATCGTAACTGTTTGTGCCATGTGTGGAATCTATACAAATGATGTTTGTACCAAATTTCTTTAATAATTCAATCTGATACTGGGTCATTAAGATCAGAACAATATCGTCTTCCTTAAACATATTATTTTCTGCTACTGTCGATTGTAATTTGTAATAAATTACAGGTGATTCATCTCCTAATTTATTACACATATTATTTATCCAAAGACTCACGCTAACAGCATCATTTTGATGTAAATACATAGATTTATGTATACAAAACTCCTTTTCAATATTTTGCAGATCTTTTCGATTCAACAAACTCATTCGTTCAATATTACTACTAGAGTCTCGAATGTCATCCAATATTTTTTGGAAGGATACTCCCATTGATAATTTTCCTATAAAAAAAATTAATTAAAATCATGTGCAATTTTTACAAAGCAATGTTTTATAAAACTACCTGCAATCAGTGACCTTTCATCTTTGGATAAATTTACAAAACGAAGCGATTGGTTATGGGTGTGAGGGGTCCAAATTGTGGCTTCAATTGAATTTAGTAATTTGTTTTCAATTAATTTAATAGTTGAAGAACATGCTGAATCCATTTTACAAGAACCTTGTCTTCTCATCACTCTTTTTCTTGTTTCCTCTGAAACTAATTTTGGAGATCCTGATCTGTGGCAAATATAATAACTAATTTTCTTTTGAGATGAAATGTTTTCATTTTGTTTGGAATAAATACATTCATACTGCTTTTCTTGTGATGCTTTCCATTTATTAAAATCTACAAGATTCATGCAAAAATATAATATTATACCTAACAAAAAAAGATATAAATAATTAGTAATGAAATAAAAGATGTTCTCACAATCAATTGATTTGATTGATTGTGAGAACGTCTTTTATTTCATTATTAATTTAGTATATACTCACTTGCAACCCATTCATTATTTAAAAAAATACTTTTTGCATTATGGACTTACCATTCATGGATTTAAAATTAACAGTGTGCTGAAAAATATCCATTTGATGTTCAGCAACCAAATGATCTCGAAAATCGTCATAATGAATAACACTTATTTTGCAGTACCCACATTTTATTTTACCATAACTACCTGGATTGTCTTTTAAAGGCTCTAATTTATGAACTGTTCTATAGTGAGAGTACAAATGTTTTCTCCATTTAAATTCTTTACCACACAAATCACATAGACTTTTTGCACTTTCCATATTGTTTTGTTTGTTTTGAAATTCGAAGTCACTTACTTATTCAAATTTTTGAATAAACTGACTTTTCATAAATTTTATGACAGCTCTTCAGTTACAATTATGTCCGCCATGGCGCTACAATCGCGTCCACTGGATAGCTAGCCGCTCGTACTGAGTTAACTACTCAGAGATCAAAACGTCACTAACAGCTACCTGCGTGCGCCTTCGCTCGTGCAAACGTGCGCGATGAACAGTTCTAGAGTGGGGATAGTAAGATCTTGCAAACCATGATACCAAAGAATATAGACGCTTAAGCGTCTATATTCTTTGATTATACTACGACAACAAGATAAGCAGGGATGCCAGGTCTGGGGATTTTTCCTCAGAACTGGGGAAAATTGAGACTGGGGAAAATAGGGACTGGGAAAAACTTTTTTAAAATGACTGGGAAACTCAAACTGGCTAAAATATGTTATTAAATTTAATAAAAAATAGTGATTTTAAAAAGTCCAGTAATTATGTGAATATTAAATTAACTTCAATAAGATAAGATCGCGGTGACTGGTTCTACATACAGGCTACACTCAATACAGCTTGGTGAATTGGCGCTACCGCAAACAATGATATTGCCTGGGGTTCCCTGACACTGTCATCTATTATGAGCTACCTGTGTAGGTCCGGGGTTCTCCGACTTACAAGAAACAAATAAAATTATCAAGACTTCTTAGGAGTCATAAGGCATTGTCATTTGTCTTTTCCTGTAATTCTATATAATAACTATCATACTGTCAATACTGTCAAAAACAATTACTATGCCTGTCAGTGTCACCAATATTACTTTACAATGCTTCTCATTTGTTTCGAGCTTCTGTCATATCTCATATAATCCGTATATAATATTAATATACACCATATGACAGAAGCTCGAAACAAACAAGAAGCGTTAAAAATTCATATCGGTAACCTACATGGCAGGCAACACACAGCGCAACACGGGTTACATACATGTAGGAAAAGATTTGTTAAAAATTTAAATATATAAATCTGGGGAATTCTTTTCAAAATCTGGCAACTTTTAAAACACAATTTGTGATATCAAAAAATGATTTCTAAACAATTTTTTTATATGTGGTGCATCTGCGAATACATAAATTTTATTTCCAGATGTTGGATTTTCAAACCAGGGCTTGTTTTCAGAAATATCTAATCTTTTCCACAAACCTCGATTACTGCCACCCAAATCTTAGTTTATAGCATAAACCGGATAGTCAATGTTCTCCAAGCTCTCGATTATTTCAAATAATTCTTTTATCATTGGCCGATCATAATCATAGAAGATAGGCTGCTTTCATTTGTGGCAAATACCCCGGGCCAAAACAGCTTGCTCATATTTATGAGGTCCCAGAATAATATCACGTTTTTATCATATTTAAACGTTTGAATTTTCATTTCATCGAAAATAATTATACAGGCTTTTTCCTGTTTTGTTAGCACATAATTTTTCATGAGCCTCAAAATTATTTTCAATATTTCTAGAAAAAATATTTGCTTGTTAGAAATCTACCTAATTTAAATAAATTTTGGCAACGTTTACCTGGACTAATTTCTACATTGAACGCCCATCTTGTTAAGGTACGATTAAGTACCCGATTACGTACCCATCCAGGAGAAGATCGTGGTCCCCCTAACATATTTTCGTAGTTGTCTCCTTTTTTTGTTTCTGCTCGGTGTTTTCTATTAAATCGTGATGCGCAACAAGAAGGGTTTTCAGTTGGTAAATAAGCATTAAGCTGGATTTATAGTTTGACGTACTGTAAACGTAGACGCACTGGAAAAAGATCAACATAGAATTTTGTGTACTCTTATTTATAAATGAACGTAAACGCATGACGGAACGTAAGTGAAACGCACTGCAACGGAAGAGTTGGGCAACATTCATCTTTTACAGTGCGTTACTTGTGTCTGGCCAATCAAAAGGAAGAATTTTGTGCTGTCAACCAAAGTGAACTGTCTGGCCCGCCTACCATTTTGTAAAGTTGTTTATCAACATATTCGAATTTTGATTTTGTTGATTATTTGTTTTTTGAATTTATAAAATAATAATAATAAATAATAAAAGGATATTATAGTACCATGGTCACCAACTCTAGCAACTGTTTCTACTCATGCCAAAAAATTCCACTCCGTCGATTTATAAATTGAAATAATATTTACAGTCCATTTGTTACGTCTGCAGTGCGTCTACGTCTACAGTCCGTCAAACTATAAATCCAGCTTTAGTTATAGCTTCTGGATTTAGTCTCCATTTTGTTTCTGGATAACCCAGCAATTTTTCTTTCAGCTGGTAATCAGATTCAGTAAAATATTTTAAGCATACACTTACTGTAAAAACGTTTATTTTTTTGCATGCATTTCTCTACTTAAATTTTGGCAAGGTTTTTATCCGCAGAAATGTAAAAAACCGACACTTTGATGGATTTTTTAGTTTTTTTGTTATTATAACTATTGCAACTGTTTAGGAGTTTTCATTTTGTCATTATAAAGGGATTTTTAGGTCAGTATGGCAACATTGTGTAGTTGCAAACTGTACGACTATTGGACTGGTCCAATGTGCATAATGGACTGGCCCGAGTGGGTAATGTACAAGTTTGGTACAAGGAGAGATTTGAGAATGGCGGAACTGACATAACGTTGTAAATTTGTTAGTTGGGAAAAAGTGGGAAATATCAGTTGGTGGTATTAATTTTGGCGAAGAAAACCCGTAAAGATAATTTAGAAGTTCTTAGCGTGATCAGCAACCATCGCACAGTTTACCATTTAATATTGAAAGCGCAATCTACTTCTAATAATATTTTAGAATTTTATTGAAAAAACTTAACTAGAACTATATTCACTTACGCAAACTGCATAACAAACAGAACATAAAATAACCATTTGACATTTTTTTGTCGTTCGGTGATGTAGTCATAGAAGAGAGACAGTGTTTTTCAGGCGCGTGGCTTTATCTTTTTGTTGTAGTAACATCAGGCAAACCATCATTTTGTGTCCACGATATTTCTTGAATTTTTAAAGTCACTTTTGAAATTTGACTTTTGGTCGAATAATTATTTAAACTTAACGTAGGTATGTGGCACCGACGGTAAGTACCCTTTTTTTATCTTTAAATTCATTAATATTGTTCTGAAGCTATTTTCTTGTGGCATTTTAAAGTAACTACTATTTAAATGGGAATAAGCCACAATTAAAGGTTAAAGTACGTTTATTGACGTTGCAATTTCCACTTCGGAAATCGTTCTAAAAAAAAAAACTTCTCAAAAAAAATTTTTTTTGAGAACGATTTCCGAAGTGGAAATTGAAACGTCAATAAACGTACTTTAACCTTTAATTCTGGCTTATTCCTATTTAAATAGTAATTACTTTAAATTCCTTCTTTATTTGATTGAAATCATATTTATAGATTTTACTAGGAACTTATAAATAGAACAAAATGGATGCATTGATATCTTCATTCATTTAAACACATTAATCACAGTAGATGCCAACACATATGCCCATGATAAGACGTTAATGGATAAGAGATTGTTAACTATTTAAAGTTAATTATAAAGCAACAGTAGATAAAATAGACCACAACAACGTCAATCTAGACACTGAAAATTCTATAATTAGCATTTGCAGTAAAATTCTATAATTAGGACTATTTCCGTACAGAAATGTAGAAAATGTGACGTTTTTGTATTTATGCACATGCTGAAAATACCCTGCCACAGTTTGAATATTACCCATTTACTCCTTACAATAGTTATAACAATACAGTAAATTCAAACGTTTGTAACCACGTTACTTAAATGGGTCCCTCCAGTAAAAGTTCCAAGTGCCAGTTTAAAAAATTTTCAGGAATAAAAAAAAACATTTTTCGCGATAAAAAATAACATAAATTAAATATTATGACAATATTACTCTAAATCTTTTTATAAAACATAACTAGTAAAACCTTTAAGTTACACAAAATAGTAATAAAGTTATAACCAAAACAGTAAATTATTAATTGCAACATCGTTCTAATCGACAGTCGCTGAGAGGGTTGTAACTTTTTACGGGAATAATGGCAATTGAAGCGTTAATGCATGAAATAATAAACAAGTTTGCTTGTTAAAAGGTAACTTTATTTTGTAGACAAAATCTTATAATAAATTTTAAAAAACTTATAGAAGTAATATATTTGAAAACTTACATAGTATCAAAAAATTATTTATAAATTACAAAAAAATAATAATAACTGAGTTTTTGAACTAAAGGATAATGCCACTAGGCGGACAAAAATACACATCATTATACAAAATAATACCTGTCAAAGATATAAAAATAATACAATTTGAAAAGTTAACCCTTTCATTACGGATTTCATTGTAGCGAAATAAAACAGTTTAAAATAACTTTAATGATATTCGTTGACACCTGGAGACCTAACAAAGCGATTGAATTTTTTTTACATTGTTGCGTGTCCTTGTATCCTTAGAAAGGACATGGGACATATATGTCCCATTAGTGTTGAATAGTGGGATAAATAAATCCCATCAGTAAAGAAACAAACCTATATTCAAAATGAAAAAAGGTACATTACACAAAAAAACATTACTTCTTATGAATGATGTGGTAAAAAACAAGTTTTGCATAGAGGCACATTGCACCCTATACAAATAGACGTAGTTCGAGTTTCTGATTTTTTGAACATCTAAAGCACCTTCTTCTAGTAGGTATTTGTTGTGACAAATGGTCTCCAACATTGATCATATGTTTCTGTCGTTTAGATATTCTTTTAGAACGGCCACTTATTCGTCTTTTTACATTTGATTTCGATCTTCCTAATTCAATTAACTATTCTGCTAGTGGCACCAGAAAATTCAAAAGTGAAAATTTCGTATTATCTTTTTGTACACTTCTTTTATGCAAATCCTTCTAAATATTCCAAGAATTTATAAAAGCGTACATGACTAATCTATAAAAAACTTTTCTCCACCATTTCGCAGATTTTCGGTCCATATAATATGTGCTAACGTTTTGATCGGCGAGATCTACTCTTCTCATAAAATTATTGTAAAAAAAATTGCTTCTGGACAAGCGAACTCAGCTTTCTGTTGATAATTCCAACAGTTGTACTGTGACAATTGGACATCAGCATAACTTCCTTCGCGTCTTTCCATTTAGTTGCTAAAATTCCTTCAGATGAAACTAAAAACTCCATGTCGCCTCTTAACATTTTGCTATTATCAAATTTAGCTACATTTACCCGATTGGCCATAAAGGTTCCTAAGCATGGAAAATTTAGGGAGTTTAGTAGGTTAAATGAAGTGAAAAATCTATCAAAGCATAGACATACATCTGGTGACCGTATGGTGTTGGCTAGAGTTTAGAGTTCCAGTAGTTGGTGTGGAGTATATATTGAAATCGTGTATATATCCTGTGAACGAATCACTTCGTTGCCACATTTTTATACCTCTTTTTACTGGCTTCATAGGAAGATACTACTTCAAGGCAAATCTTCCTATGAACTTAGTCATTGATTCGTCGATGGACTGATGGGAACTCTCAGTCCTCGCTTTTATAAAAGTTTGTTTCAAAAAAGAAATCACTTCATCGATATAGTATGTTTTTGATGTATTACCATTTCTTTTAGTATTACTATAGTAGGACTTAGATAGCAGGAATAAACAGCGATCTCTTGAAATAGCTTTTTTGTGAGAGAATTCGAAAGTGATTCGTTTTGTGACCAGTAGTGTGGGATAGATGGTACTTTCTTGTAACACATACCATTGTACAACCAATCAGTGTCATTATTTCGTACATATCTGTTTCTTTCGTATTTAATTTTAAATGTCTGTGTTTTGCGAGTGCTGCTATTCTTTGATTTGTACAGGAAGCAATATGCATAAATAAACTACGCGGAAATAATTTTAGAAAAATATCAACAGGACGAGAACTTTTATCAATATTTAGTGTTGTTATCCTATTTCTATGCGTAGGAATTTCTGTTTTCGGACAAGTTTGTATTTGGTATATTCCATTGTGCAATCAATTCATTTCTTTCAGACTCATCTTCAGATATTTCCGCGTCATCAGAACTTTCTTTCACGGAAGCAGTAGTGTTTACTGATCCACATGATCAGTAGTGTTCTCAGGTACTTCATCAGAATCTAAGACAGAATCGTCATAAGGCACATAATCAGACTCTGAGGCCGCATAAGGTTCTTCCTCGGATTCATTTTCAGAAATGTTTGTGAGTTTGTCAATTTCTTCTTGAAGCTCTTTCTGTAGAAAACATCTACGTGCCATAGTAAGTCCGTAACCAAACAATACGATGGGATAAATACGACCCGGTATAAAATACTACTGGAACACTAGGTCCCGTTTAGAAATTATGGTAAAATCAATGAAAACAATATCCAAAATAAACAATATATATCACTAACCTGTGTTAATTGGCAACTGAATTATATGTAATCTGTTAAAAGGCAGAGCAGACACTTTTTCCTTACTAAAATTTATATTATTTACGAGTTCTTGATGCACGTGTTTAGTTAACATCAATTTTAAGGTGATAAACGTGATATGTAGGTTGTATACTACTAGGTAATAAGTAAGGAATGTCGGATGCTTTCAAATAACATGGGCTTTGGAGACAAATAGATGCCAGTAGATTTTTTGAAATCCGCTGGGACATATATGTCCCCACAGTAATGAAAGTGTTAAAGTAAAAACAGAATAATCAATGCAAAAACAACTTTCTTTTAAGTACTTATATAAGTCTAGTTCTGGTCATAAACAGATATATTTTCATAAAATTCCCTGAATTACTCAGGATATATGGCATCATTGAGATGTGATCCTTCCTTTTCTCCTTTTTTATTGAAAGTTGTCCTTCATGAAGTCTGTGAAATGTGACTTTTACTAGAAGGAGTTTGACATTCCTTCTTCTTGCTGCTTTTTTTTTGTAAGACAGTGAGTATTCCATTGCTGAAGAATGTTGTGGGAGATTCTGGCTCGCAGTAAAGTTGGATCATCATGTGCCAGTTTGAACCGCACAAAATGAGTTATTCGAAAGTTTACTGTTCTCAGTTTTTCAATAATGTTAAGATCTTTAAAATATTTAGTACATATTAAACAGACAGAAAACATTTCTGAAACAGCTGTAATTACTTCTACCCACTAGGATCAACCATAGAAACCACTGCAAATTTCTTATGATGCTCAGGGTAAAAAGTTGTGTCCTGTTATTAAAAATCTCTGATCAACAGTAGTGAAAAATTATTTACAACAAAATGTTGCACAGGAGCTACCATTTGCCAGTTATTATTCTGCCCTCTATAACGATCTGACCATATGATTAAATTATGGTTTTCATGTTCTCTTCTAAAGGGACAAAAGGATGGGTGACATATGCAAGGATGCATGACACAATTTCTGCAGAGCCTCGCTTTCCTTTAGTTTCGTCCCAAAGAAACATATTCCTTTGTTGTTACCCTGGTCATGGACATACAGGTTGTAGCACGATAGCTGCCTTTGGTAAAAGAGATCTCCATGTGACACAGTTGGACAATACAGAACTTGCTGAAGGTAAACACAAAGCACAATGACGTCTTTGTTAACCTTGTAACGTTCCAACGAACATTCATTGGTTGCCAATTTGTAATCCTTCGAGGCTCAATTTGTAACATCCCAACGTTGAGCTGCTGTTGTCAACTTGTAACCGCAAACCTTAGTTTGCTGCTACAATCCGACTAACATCACTAACAACGTTGGAGTGACAAATCGTTTCCCGTTGGGACCAATTTTTAACGTCATAACCCCTAATGTATCAATTGCAAAATTGCTACATTAGACGTTATACGAAACACTCCCTGGCTAGCTCACTCAGGACGTGAATATGGCCTACTCTGGAGCAACACACGCAAACAAGTAAAAAGAAGAAACAATACACAGTTAAATTAACACATGTTTATTAAAATATTAAACAAAAAGGGGAGAAAAATACATGTTTAAATATTATATTGAATTTAAATAAAAATTATTTGACTTCTTGCTACAGTGTTACATTATAGTAAGAAAAAATGCTTGTCACGAAATCCTAGGTTTTATCCTGGTCTTTTCTGCTATGGTTGTTAGCAAGCCATGTTGTTAGTTGTGGATTTTCTTGCCCTGGAGTCAACTCTCCTATTGGAATGATAGTGCCATTCTCAGGCCGGTTGGTCTTCTGGATGTTAATATAAATTGACCCGCACCTGAGAAATGTATCCCGGAGGTTGACTAAAATGAAGAAAAACACACCTTGCTTCAGAAAATGGTGAAACCAAAATGAGAGACCTTGCTTGGGGGATGAATAGGTGACCAATCAAATTTAACAAAATTTTATCATTATTCACCCAAGCAAGTCGAGAAACAATTCTTATTTTTGTATTTATCAAAAGCAAATAAGTAAAAGTAACGATATATAATATTTTAAAGCAAATGGTAATTACTTTTTACAACTGAAATATTCTAATATTAATTAAAAAGCGGATTCGGTAAAAATGACAAGATATATTAATTGCAAAGCTAGATAATTTAGAATTTAGAAACATTTCTATACAGAAATGGTAGTTTGTCAAAAGTTAATTATTATTAAAATCAAAAGGTATTATTAAGGATTTAAATTTAATATTTAAAACTGTAAAAATATTCGTAAAACTTTTACATACTATATTAAAGAAACTATATATATTTCTTATCGCTAGTTTTTTATATAAAATAAAAAATATAAGAAATATCCACAAAAATATGTACCTACTTACATACGATAATCATAAATAATGAGAATTTTCAAAGTTAAAATTATAAAAGATTTTTATACAACAGGTAGAATCAGGAAACCGATAAAATATATTATACTCTTACCTCCTAATTCAGGAGACGACACAACAATTGGTTATTATAATTTTACAGAAGTCATGAAGAAAATCGATATTTGTAGAAATAAAAGCCATTATATCGACTTTTGTATCGAACGGGAAGGGGAAAATGTCAACAAAAAGGAGTCTTTGTCACTAGCATTAAACTAAACAGAGAATAAACATGGCACCTCTCGTTCCAAAGTAACAGAAATACAGATGAAAATAAAATTCATTCTTTAGAAACTTGAGTAAAAGATAAAAATGATGATTATTAAGAAAATAGGAAAGGTAGATACTGAAATATATATATATATATATATATATATATATATATATATATATATATATATATATATATATATATATATATAAAGAAGATAGATTTGGACGCCAACTGGTTTTTATACCAAATACCAGTAAAAATGAAAAGAGAATAATGAATCAATTAAGTAAAGACATAATTCTGATACAATCTATATCTGAGAAAATATATAGAAAAATAAGAGATACAATGGAGGATATAGAAGAATATGAATTATGACAGAAGATATGGAAATTGGAGAATAGAATTAACGAAATATATTAACATAAGAAAGAAAGCAGGCAATGTAGCAGTTATAACGCTACAACCTCGCCTGTCTTTTTGCCATTTGCTAGAGTTTTTTATGCACTGTTGGCTCTAGCATGATGCAATTGACCCTCTATCTGTATTTAATTAAGCAAATTTGCGTAGTTAGTTGACTTCATTTCTATCTGTTCGAGAGAGACCAAATCTTAAATTAAATTTTGTTATAAAAGATATAAAAATGACAGTGGCAGGCATAACACTGAACATTTAAAGACAAAGAACAAAAACTTTCATAATCGAAGCTGAAATGATATTCGAAGTAATATATGTCAAACTGTTATTATCCACTGTACAACATTACATATAAAAATATAAACATATAAACAGGTAAACAAATCAACTTTTAAATACATTTTGGTGAAATGTACAAAAATAAAATCATATAATGTACACAAATTAAAAAAAAAACATTCCCCACATTGGCGGTGGCATTTTTGTGCCACGAAAAAGCACACAAACAAAAGTAGATGATAAAAATCTAATCGTTTACCAAGACTTAACGAAAACCACGTTGCTCAATTCGGCAGGTTCATTAGGAATGGGTAAGGATGTAGTTAATAGAAAAGTAAGAGATAGATAAATGATAGATAATAAGTACATAACAGTTTGACAAAAGAAAAACAAGAAACACTGAATACAGCTTAACTGCAAAATAAAGAGTGTGCCAACAGAGAGTCATAAGAGATCCATAATCGTCAGAAAACATATCAAAGAATTATCAAAAAAAATTACAAAAATTATTAACAATTATTAAAAATTATTAACAGTGTGAATAACTTTTAACCCGCATAATTGCCGTTTATTAATTATTTATAAAATAAAAAATAAAATCTATAATTTTGAGAGTTTGTTAAGTAATATTAGTCCCAGCTTTCAGAGCAATTTCAGAGCAAGTGTGTAGTAATTTTTACAAAAGGTATAAACCATTTACGAGTTTGCTTTATTTTGCAGTTTTTAGAGCAATTAATTAATTGAAAAAATTTAGAATACGCCGCATTGAAGGTTTTTCTATCTCTTAAATAGATACATTTTCAATCGTAGGCGAAAATTCGAAAAAATCGCATTTTTCGTATTAAATGGGTAATAATTAAAAAAAAACGCACAAATTTCAGGAGAAAACATATAGGATTTCTTACTATATGTATATATTAACAAAAAAATATTATAAAACGCCATGTGGGAGGGGATGCAAACGTGACATCGAGGTGTCAAAGCAAAACCTGTGACCTACTAGATCGGCTATTCTGGATGGTTCTGGTCCTGGCTAAGTTCAAAGCGAAGGTTTATGAACCGTACTAATGTTAACTGTTAATGCAGATTCAATGTTTACCCATATTGAAGCTAGTGACGCCAGAATAAAAGTTAAAGCGAAAATAAAGTTATACTTATTTACAAAAAAATACATTTGTGATTTATTCTTCAACCAACGTTTAGTATTTTAAATATTGTTAATTACACTTATCTGTACTTTTAATTACATTACTCTGTATTTACATAAATAAGTTATTTATTTATTTAAATTTTAAACGTGTTTAAAATCATGTTGCGTAAGAAAAAGGTTAAGATTAAATATTAAAGACACTTAAATTAAAATAATTCTCATATCATGTTATTTCACTCATTACCCTACTTGAAATCTGGCAAAATATTCCAGGAATAATTAGGATTTATTAAGAGACCGTTGACATTACAATTATGTACATTTGATGGAATTATAATAGTAATGTAATGTAGCTACATTATGGTAACTTTATACAGTACGTACAGGTACTTAAATAATATTAACCACACTCTTCAATATCATTAACTATAACATCTGCCAAAGTTTGCAAATTTTTCAGGCATTTTTGATCTAAGAAAATTAGAATAAAAGTTAAAGCGAAATTTGAAGTCCATATTGGAGTAAGAAGCAAAACCGCCTAAGTAGCAAAATATACATTTTGAGAAATAAACATCAAAGTTTTTTCGCCTTTAAATATTCTTGACTTTCAAATTTAAAATTTAAAGTCTATAATTCAAGTTATATCTTATTATCCTAATTATCTCCAAATATATCTTCAGTGGTGAGTCTAAAGCTCGTGACAAACATGTTGCTGCATACTATTGTTAATACACTCGTCACTCACACCTACAAACTGCTGCATCCTTACAAGTAAGACCACAGCCATTTTGGAAGTCTTAATGTTCTTCAAAAGGCGTATTGAGGATATATGTGTCATATGGTTTAAAAAAAAATTGTCGTTACTATTTTTAATATATGCAGTGCGAACTATATGCATGAATAATGTGTTTATATTCTTGTTGGTATTCTGGCCGCTGCATGAGTCACTAAAATAAAAAAGCTATGACATTTACTATAGTAGTGGCAAATATTTCCTGAGCTAAAATTTTTTATTATTTTATGAAACAATAATACTAAAAGAAAAACTAAATAACGTACATGTAACAAGCAGGATCCTCTAGAGGTCAGAGATTCATGCCCAATATACATCCCATTAATGAGCTCAAAGATACAAAAATTCTACGTCCATAATTGCTTTAAATAGTAAAGTTTGTGTGCATTTAGTAGTTATGTTGAAAGTGTCTTCTGAAGATCGAAGCATACAGCTATTGTGTTTTTTTCCAATTTTGCTTTTTACCACATCTTTATCTTTACTACAAAATTCGTGCGTGAACAGTTGTCGTGCTTACACGTGTATCTTAGAAGTTTAGTACAATCAATCGTTTTAAAAGACAATATTAATTATTTGAAAATTAGTTATAATTGTGGTTATAAGGGTGTTGTGAAAGCTTAGTGCATTCATATGGAAGTGGATGATGGGGGGAAACCCCCACCTCTACCGGATCCTCCAGAAAACTTAGATCAAGGAAATAATGAGATAAGTGGTTCAAATCATTTAAATTTAATTATAGATTCTCCTACATTGAATCGGAATACTAAAGATAAAAAACATAAAAAACAAATTATATTAAAGGATAAGATAGTTGAGGCTAGTTCAAATCCAGAATCAAGTTTTTCCGTTTACAATAATAATGAAACGATCAAAAAAGTAAAAACAACATTCCTTTATCAGTCTACTGATATAGGCCCGTTTCAGATTTACATTGAAAATAATATGGATAATTATACAGGCCAATTAAACGCAATAAAAATTGGAGAAATAATTTTAACTTCACATCCGGAATTAGATAAAAAAATAAAACAAATTCAATCGATAGGGAGAAATCGAATTCGGGTTTTTTGTAAGGATTATTTGAGTGCTAATGTATTGTTAAAATCTCACATTTTAGAAAATAAAAACTTGTCTGCATATATTCCTAAATTTTTAATATTTCGATTAGGAATTATTAGATTCATTGATAAAGATTTATCAGTTGAATATTTAAAAAATAAAATTAGGGCCTATGATTTTCATTGTAAATTTGAAGTGGAATTTGTTAAAAGAATGAACCGAAAAGTAAAAAACTCGGATAACGAAACAGAATTAATACCTACAAGTACTATTTTGGTTTCCTTTAAAAGTCAAACTTTACCTAAGTATATAGAAATTAACAAAGTTCTTTACGAAGTAGAAGTTTATAAACAAAGGGTTGTAATGTGTAATAATTGTTACCGCTATGGACATATTAGTAAACAATGTCGAAGTAAAATCAGATGTCTTAAATGCTCTCAGAATCATGACACAGTTACCTGCTCATCAGACGAATTTACAATAAAGTGTTTTCTTTGCAATGGAAACCATTCTACTAACGATTTTAATGTATGCCCGGAGTACAACAGACAAGAAAAGATTAAACAAATGATGTCACAGACAAATTGTTCATTCAAGGATGCTAGTAGTAGTATTCCAAAAAAAAGTTATGCAGATATTGTATCTAAGCATTTACCTTCGAATGCTGTTGATAATAATATAATTAATTCTAATTTACAACAAAATTCCTCAAATTCAGTTAATGTTCATGTAACTTCAACATCGTCCAAGCCCGTTCCACAACTATCACACCAATCCAATACGCGATCCATTTTCCAAAGATCGAACTCCCATTCATACTCTCAATTAAATAACTTAACAAAAAAAAGTAAAAGATCTTATCCTTTATCTCTCGATCCTACATTTTCAGCGCATCAATCCATTATTAGTTCAGTTAATCTTCCTTTTAAGAAAGGGGGAATTTTGAGTTCAGAACAATATCAGTCCAATATTCAAAATGAAAATAAATTAGAAAATGTCATTAGAGAAACCGAAAATAATGAAATTGCAAATGTCATTTTTCAGATAGTTTTATCAACCATAAATACAATAAAGAACAAAAATAAATTAGACATACAGGAAAACGAAATTACAAATATTATTAAAACTAGTTTAAATAACCTTTTTGAACATGGACCATATAACTCTATGTCAATGGAACCTTAAATCGCCAAATTCAAATAAAGAAAATTTACAATATTTGTTAAATGATCATAACATCGATATAGCTTGCTTGTCAGAAACTAGATTTACATCCAATAAATATTTTAATCTTCCAGGTTACAACATTGTGAGGGATGACCGTTTAGATCGCAATGGCGGGGGAACGGCCATCCTTATTAAATCAAAACTTTTGTATACTGAATTACCTATCTCTGTTTTACTACCTAATTGTAATCAATCATCCATTATTTTAAAATGTAATGATAAAAAAAATATTACCATTGTATCGCTTTATGTTCCACCAAAAACTAAAATTTCGTTGCATATTTGGGATCAATTCTTTAGTTCTTTTAATCCACCTGTAATTTTTACGTGAGATTTTAATTCACATAATATTGCCTGGGGTGGGCCAAACACAGACCACTATGGCATAACGCTTATGAAAGCTCTTGACCGAAATAATCTGGTATATCTCAACGATGGATCACGTACATTCATAGGAAATTATTTGCAATCTCATTCTGCTATCGATCTGACAATTTGTTCTCCTTGTATAAAACATTTACTATATTGAGACACAATAAAAGGTCTTTATGGATCTGATCATCTACCATGCATTACACAAATATATTTGGCACCCAAAGTTAATAAATTACTATCTTGTAGAAAATGGAATATTAAAAAGGCAAACTGGGATATATATTATATGGAGTTTCAAGAACAGTTCAATAAAACAGAAGTTGGTGATTACAATTATTTTATAAGAATAACTGAAAATGCAGCAAATCTTTCTATACCTAAATTTAAATCAAATAAAAGTTCAAATAAAAATAAACAATGGTGGAATGAAAAATGTCAATTTCTAGTACAGAAACGAAGAAACAGTTTGCATAAATATATGAACAATCCCACACTAGATAACTTGTTAGAATATAAAAGAACTGATGCTATAGCAAAAAAACCTTCAAACAAATAAAAAAAAATAGTTGGGAAAATTATTGTAAATCTCTCAGCAGATCGGTACCTCTTAAGAATATATGGAAAAAGGTAAATAATTTTAAAAATCGAAAATATTCAAATCAAAATCAATCAGATCATGATGAATGGCTTGCTGAATTTCACAGCATTTTAACCCCTCCATATGTATCCCCTGACCCAACCTTTCTTGATTGTGTAGATATAAGAGAACATAGTATTAGTGGACATTATCTCACCAACCAGTTTTCACTTCAAGAATTAGACATGGCACTCAAAAAATCTGCCAATACAGCTCCAGGTTCTGATAATATACATTATCCTATGTTGTTTAATCTTCCTAGATCAGGAAAAATTTTTCTTCTAAATCTACTAAATGATATTTGGTTAAACAAAGTCGAAATACCGTCTCAATGGAAAAATTACAGTTTAGTTCCCATACTTAAGCCAGGAAAACCAAAAAATCATGCATCATCATATAGGGCTATATCTTTAGCATCATGTGTTCTAAAAACATACGAAAGAATGATAAAATCACGACTAGAATTTTTTTTGGAATCTAATAATCTTATTCATAGTACTCAATTCGGATTTCGAAAAAAAAAGCCGACATATGAAAACCTGGCCACTCTCATTACAGATATTCAATTATTACTCTCCAATGACCAGTCAACATCAGCTTTATTTTTAGACATAAAAGGGGCATACGACAACGTGAAATTAGACATATTATATAAAAAAATGTGTCAGATGGGAATTCCCCAAAGTCTATCTAAACACCTATATACTCTATACAGTAATAGAACTTTATTTTTCAGAGAAAACCACTTATTCTCTGAATGCAGACAAACATCTATGGGTTTGCCACAAGATGGTATATTAAGTCCTATACTTTATATTATTTACTCAACTGATTTAGTTGTTGACATCCCACATAATATATCAGTTTTGCAATATGCTGATAATATTGTTATTTACACTCGTCACAAATCCATCGAGATAGGTCATAATCAACTCAATTATGCAATAAGAAATTTAGATAATTGGATTTTCAATAACGGCTTATCAATTTTCGAAGAAAAATTAGTATTAGTTACTTTTACGAGAAAAAGATTTCGGTGTCCTCACCAAATAAAATTATCATAATATTTGTTTCCTTACAAATCTTCCACTAAATTTTTAGGAGTAATTTTAGATTGTAAATTAAATTGGAAAGAACAGATAAATTATATAATCAATATAATCAAAAGAACAGAAAATAGTGTTAATTTATTAAAAACTTTCGGTCATTCCTCCTGGGGAGGGGATCCAAAAATAATGTTACTATTTTATAGAACACTTGTTAGATCTATTTTAGATTACGGATCTTTATTTTACCATTCAGCTGCAGAAACAAATCTTATAAAAATAGATAAAATAAAAAACAAATGTCTTCGACTCAGTATTGGATACTTGGGAAGTACGCCTGTAGACGTTATGGAAACAGAAACATGCGAACCGCCACTGAATCTTCGGAGAAGATTTCTATCTGACAAATTCGTGTTAAAGTTAAGAAGTCAGAAATCCAAGTTATTGGTTAAAATATCTAGTTTAGCTGGTCTGGTTTTAACATCTAAATATTGGGATAAGAAAAAAATACCATTATTAGTTGAAAGTTCAGTGCTGAGCTTATTGCCATAAAATTAGCAATTAACCTGTGTTTAGAACAAGAAGAAGATAAATTTGTCATATTTACAGACTCTAAAAGTTCGGTAGAAAAACTTAATAATCTGTGTTTGAATCCTAATTTAAATTACATTCTTCTTGATATTTTGGAATTGTAGAAGAAAATGAAGAAGTGGATTATTTTGCAAAATATGGTGCAAAAAATGGAAGAATACTTAGATTAAAAATACCAGTCTGATTTTATTTCAATTTTTCGAAAGGAACTTAAGGAACAGTGGCAGATAAAATATAAATGTAGAGACAAAGGACAGTTTTTTAAGAATATACAACCAAAAATAAGGGACAAACCATGGTTTGAGAATACACGTAATCGATCAATTATTCGGATAATAAGTCGAATGCGCTGCAATCATGCACTATTTCCAGCTTATAAACATAAAATAGGTTTGTTAGATAATAATAAATGTCTATGTGATGAAATTGCCGATTTACAACATATTCTTTTAGAATGCCCGTTAAAAAAATTAGAAATTGATCAGTTCTATCAAAATTTAATATCGTACAAAATGAAATTTCCAATAAATGTTTCAAATCTATTGACATTAGAGGATAATAGTATCTACAACATCATATATCAGTATGTAAAATCTACTAATATTACTTTGTAAGCAGTATTGCGACATATGAATAAATTTGTAAGCCTAAAACGAAAAAAAAACAAACAAAAAAAAACAAAAAAAATTAAAAAAAAAACAATATATACAAAAACAAAAAAAAAACAATATATAAAAAAACAAAAAAAAAATCAACCCGATAAATGAATAATATTAAACAATAAAAAAAATACTAATAAAAAGAAATTAAAAATAAAAATAAAAGAATAGTTATAACGTTATATATATACTGATATAAAAAAAAACATTAAAAATGAAAATAAGTAACCAAAATATTTAGGCATTTACTAACACACTAAAAATATTGTATCCCAATTTAACATGTATAAAATATTAATATGTATATAATGTAAACAATGGAAATGGATGATAAAACTATGAGAAAACTTGACTGGCCTTTTGGCTTTGCCAGTGCCATTAACTTAGGAAAAAAAAATATCTTTACTACTTGCTTTTTCTGCTTGCCATTAATGAAGTTCTAGTTCTGTCATCTACTTCTTTTTTGTCCTTATCGTATTTATTACAAGTGTCTGAATAAGGATGGGGAATTTTAAATTATATTTTTCTTCTTCCTCCTTATAAGTAATTTAGCTTATTCATTAGCGGATTAATACCTCTATGGAAAGTTGTCACTTGATCTATTGCGCGATCGTCTTCTACCGATTGGTGATTTATCCCTTGCTGTTTTGACCACGTGGATCTCCCCCATTCCGCTTACGTTTTTATTCGATTCTTGTTTTCTGTTTAGTGCTTATGGTTTATATACTGTACGTTACATTTTATTCTATTGCCTTTACTTCTTTTTTGATATCTCAGCGTATTTCTTGTTATTATTTTCAATGCTCTTTATCTGACATTTCCAGTATCCTTTGTCTTATGGCTGTGTCAGCTATTGTTTCTGATTCATATGTCATTATTAGTCTTACACTGGCTTTATAAATTTTTGACTTTATTTTATTGTTAATGTGTCGATTTCGCCATATAGTGTTATTAAGACATCTTGCCAATCAATTTTCTTTTTGTAATTCTTGATCTCTTACTTATTTTACTAATCTTCATAGCTGGACAGTGTAATTCAAAGTGTTTTGTTTTTATTACTGGTTCAATACTGATGCCATCGATTTCTATTTTACTGCTGTTTGGTCCTTTACTGATTACTATTGTTTTTATTTTAATCCGACAATGAGCTTTAAACAAGTTGCAATGGGCAAGTATGGATATAGCGAAGGCAATTAATGAGGGCAAAGATTCATGAACTTCCTACACCAGGAGAATTTGTCCATCATGAACTCTATTACGATAAAAATCCTCTCCGTAAATGGACATCAATGAGCTCAGATGGCAGTGTCAAAAACGAAATCGATTATATTATAAAAAACATAAAATAAACAATCAAAGGCATCGAATTAATTAAGAAATTTTCAATAAGAAGCGACGATAAGTTCATCGGAGTAAAGATACATTAAAATTTTAAATTGGAAAGAACCAAGATGATCCTAAAAAATGAAAAGACATATATTTTCCCTGAAATTAACGACATATGAAAATACACTAATCAGACATCTACAAGACTTGGACGACGAAATAGTAAATGTAGAACAAGCAAATGATAACATTATGAAGGTACTAAAAGAAACAAAAAGGGAGTGCTGCCTGACCGTCGCAACCCATAAAGAAAAACTAAGCCCAAAACCAAAGAGCTAGGTAAAAGAAGACAGTTTCGGATAAATACTACTCCCCACACTGTAATTTTTTGGGTCCACTGCCCGTCATTTATTCTAGCCACATGGCCCGACCAGATCCACTGCTCTATTAATTATAAGTAGACTTCGGCAAATATGCAAATAAAAATGTAAAAAATATGCGCATAAATATGCACGTGTTAACCCGAAAATATGCAAATATTTTACAAAATATGCATACAAATAAATAAAAAAATCGTAAAATAGTAACTATTTTATTTAAAAAAAAAGTGTACATAACTAAATATTTCCTACTATTCATTAAGATTTACATTTATTTTAAGTAACTACATCATTTTTAAGTATGAATAAACTTATTTAGAATTATGGTAACAATAAATGACCAAGTGGTGTTCAAAATTTTCTAACAAAAACTTGTGGCTTCTGTCTGAGTACATATATTTATATATGGAAAAACTTCGTTCAACATCAACTGATGTAACGGGAGCATTTTTAAAACTAACCAAAACATTTGGTTCTAAATTAATTGTTTCCGAAATATTTCCAGCTAGAACACTGACTACTTCAGAAAGAATATGGTAACCTTTATTTTTTTCCATAGTAGCTTCAAATTTTTTTAAAATATCTTTTTCAATATTACCTCTAACGTTCTGACAACATCACGCAAATTCTTTTATTAATGCTGTACTTTCGAACAATGACAGTTTTGGTGATTCTAACTGAGTAATTGTTTTTTGAACAAAACTAAAATTTGATTTTATAAATGAAAGTTCTTGTTGAAGCAAGTTACTCTGAAAAGTTTGTTTAGAATCCAAAAGAGATTGGGAACTTTCATCTGTTAACGTATCAATTATGTTCTTTATTTTAACAAAATGATCTGCATAAAAATTAGCTGCTTCTAACCATGTTCCCCATCGCGTTAAAATAGGTTGTGGTGGAAGAGGAATGTTAGGTAGCATTTCTTTATAAAGTTGAATTCTTATAGGAGATTTAAGAAATACTTTTTTGACACTGGATATCATGGTATTTACAAGAGGAAACTTTTTTCGTATTTCCTCTGCAACTCTGTTTAATCCATGCGCTACACAAGTAACATGTATTAAATCTGGGAAAAATATTTTTAAATTTTGTCCTGCTTTCACCATATAAGGAGCAGCATCCGATAAAATAAGCAGTAATTTATTAGAAGGAATAGTTGTCGGAAGAAAAAAAGTTGCTAATGTTTCTTGTATAAAACGCGAAATTGTTAAAGCATTTGTTTTCTCAAGTAGCTGGCATGAAATAAGATGAGATTTTGGTAAGGTATCTTCTTTAAGAACACCAATCAATAAATGAGCAATATACTTTCCTGAGGAATCAGTGGTTTCGTCTACAGATATGTAAAAATAATTATCTGCAATTTCTTCCTTAATATTAATTAACACCGACGAGTATAGGCCGTTCACATTATTTCTTCTTAGAGACCGATCACTTGGAACATTAAGTTTGCAATATTTTTTTAGAAACGAACTAAAATTTACATTTGCTAATTTTGAAAGCGGTATGTTTGCAGACACTAATGCGCGACACAAGTCTTCATTAAAATTTTCTTGCTCATCTAATTTTTTTGAAGTAGATTGGAAACATTTAGCCATTGAAGTTTGATGTTTTCCTCCTATTTTTCCTTTTTTTGCAATGTGTGAAGCAGTTCTCACATGTTGGTCTATCTGAAATTTCTTCTCACATGCTATCTATAAATAAAAATAAAAACCTTTATTTTAACCCAACCTTTAAAATATAAAAATATACAAGGTGTTTTTGGTTAATCAAATAACTGGTTTGGAAAAAAAACACTCGCTAAGTGTTTTAAATGCAGTATTAATCCACAAATTAGTTTTTGTTACTAACCATTAGTACATCATATAACTTATTTTAAAATTCAACAAAAGTTTTTTTTTTTTGTTAATTCAATTACAATAAAAATAATTGTGTTTTAGAATAGCTGACTTCATAAAAAAAAGTAAAGGTGAAAAATTTTTCTAAATACACACCATTGTATTGTACCATGGACAATTTTTTCTCACTAAAGGAAGCTTTTTTTTTATTTAAAAACAACCTACGAGTACTAAATTTCAAGTAAATACGTTTATTGGTTTTAAAGTTATTGTTGTTATTAACTAAAAGAATTTAATTTTTTTTAATTTTAACACCCTGTATCTCGAAAAGTAAATAAGTTTGACCCCTCATTAACTATATCGTTTTGTTCAATTTTTCGAGAAGTATCTACAGTCAAACGTTGTAAGTGTCATTTGGAAACACCCTGTATGTATGAAATATTAGATATTTAATAGAAAATATTAGATACTTACAATTTTGCCACAGACTGAACAGTAGATTTTTCCCATATCCATAGACAGCTCTTTATAAGGTTTAATCCAAGTTGAAGCACTGGTTGTTTTAGGCATTATAAAATCACAATCTTCCTTTTTGTTACGCACAACGAGTGTTTACGCTTTGAATATCAAAATAAAAATGATTTACAAATCTGAGCATCAAATTAGAAATGTTTAGGTACCTAATTCAATAAACTGGGAGATTTTGGAAAATCCCTAAATTAGGAACAAAACTATTAGCCGTTTACCTGCTGTTAAGATACAATAAATTGTAGATAGATTTGGGGATTAGATCATAAAATGCAAATGAGCGAACCCTTAGCGATTATCCAATAACTGACCTCAGTGACCGAGACTTTCTAAGAATGTTGAGGGCTACTTAAATTGATCTTCTTTGAAATTGTAAATGTTTTGTACCTGTAGAGATTACGAACTTAGATCATTTCTTGATTAAAATAACTACAAAATTTTATACAAGAATTGAAATAAATTGGTATGTTTAAAAATTTTCAAATACAGTATAAAAATCTGAACTTTTATGCACTTTATGCAAACTTTTATACAAATATGCCAAAATATGAAATATTTGCATAAAATATGCACAATATGCAAAATATGCAATATGCATATTTGCCGAAGTCTAATTATAAGTAATATCTTGACCATTTATTTAATAAAATATCGTTCTTTGGATTTTGCCAAGTGTATTGCCATATTAATATCAAAGACAACTGAAATAATTTAAAAAGAAAACATTTCTGCTATTAAATTTTATGAAAGATCAACCGACACGATTTTCAACTAATCTTATAGGTACATACCAGTAATTAGTTAAGAAAATGCACATTCGCGTCCAATTTGTTATTCACTTATTGTCTGAAAAACTGCAATTAAAACGTTTCAAAATTATTTTAATTTCAAAAACTACGACTCGAAACATTTTCTTAGCTCTCTCGAGTCTAGGAAACCTCATTAAAACTGTTTAGCCTTCTTGCTTATTACTATATTTACAAAACAACGGTTCAAACACTCAGAAGTTTCAATTGTTTCTTAAACTATTCTCAGAGCATTTTGTAATCCTCCAAGATACGCTGTTGCTCTTTTGGAAAGCATAATAAAAGTTTTTATATGCTTCTTGCTCAAATCTGGTGCTTTGGTGTAGATGAGTTTAAAAATAAAGGATGCATCCAGTCAAATATGTTTGCGAGAAGCTTTTAAGATATCTGGATCTCTGGTTTTTCCGTATTTTTGTTTATTTGAGAATTATATATATATATATATATATATATATATATATATATATATATATATGTATTGTATATATATTATATATATATATATATTATATATATATATATATATATATATATATATATATATATATATATATAAGAATTACTGGATATTAGTGACTGTCGATATAAACAAACAACACAGTTTATTAGGGTTGCAGTCAGAAAATTGGCCGGGATGTTACTGAAACACTCTTATGACTTTTTGTCTAGCTTTCATAATGGATTTATTCCTTTTTCAAGACACTGTAATAGGAAAAAAATGTAAATATTTATAAAATATCACAAATCTTCAGTGCAACTTACTAGTTGTTGAGATTATTTGTAAAAGCATAGACACTCAACATTAATAACACACGTATAAAATATAAAATAATGGACACAATACATTCTAAAATTCTTTAAAATTTAGGTACAGATAGTAAAAATTTAGTTTGTCATCTTTTACTGGTGTGTTTTAACTCTGACACAGAATAACCTACGATTACAATAAATTCTGTTGAATTACACATAAGAAGACTGGTAACCCCAGCCAAGACATTTATATTCTCCGACGTCTGTCTCTCAATACCTCACGAAATTATAGAAAAACATCTTTAAGATCTAGGTCTGTAACTTGAGCCACCAGTGTAATGTATAAAATCCGGAATCCCCGGTAATGAATTTACGCATATTATGAGCTTCGGAAGATAAGTATATGTTACTCTAACCACAGAACTTTAAACTTCATTAATAATTCCATTCGAATGATGTCTATGCAAAAAAAACATGGACATACAGCAAATAATTGTCAAAATCGCCCTAGCCATCTACTCGCAAATGAACAAACGTCCCCAGCTGAACCCATGCTTACTACCCCAACATCTAAAAATTGGTTCCCAATTAACAAAAAAATCTGTCGATATTTCCACTACTTCTATTACCACAAACAATAAATTTCTTTTTTCTACCACTGGTCAGAAACAAACTCGTTCCGTCTTCATCTGTCTTCTAGAAACCAATTTCAAGGAAACACATAGACCTGAACTTAAAAATTTTGAAGGTTCTCGTTTTCTTCGGACAACGTGTACAAGAGCAAGTGGAGGAACATCAATCTTCGTGTCTTAAAGATTAATTTTCTTTATATTATATCCTAACTACCAATTTGAAGGCTATAGCAATAACTGTCTGGTGCCCGGACAAAATAACCATATGCAGTACATTCCACTTAATTACATCTTAACAGAGACCGAGTTAGATGATTTAATTCGCCAATTATCCAGCGGTTGTATACTGGTTGGAATGAATTTGCATGAATGTTTACCGAAATATGGTATTGTTTGTTCATCAATAATTAGACTTTCAGAAAATATTCCAAACTGTAAATTTTTTATATTCATAATATCCAAAAAATGGACGCACTTTACTAATTTTGTCTATTTTGTGTAAATTACTATTATCTGATAAATGAATATTTCTTTTTATTTGCTGGAATCTATTTCGACTCATAAATTTTTTACAATATCAATACCTTCGTATTCGTCATTTTAAATTTTCTAGAAAATTTGAAAGATTTGTTTTATCAAAATAAAAATCTTGACGATTATTAGCTCGCGCATATTCTAAAGAAAAATTGGCAATTAAATCTAAAACTTCATTATAAAAAAACATAAACAATTCGAGTGGCGTCTTTTCGAATAATTTTTGTTAAATTTTTTCTCTATCTAAAATCTCGTTGGATACAGGAGTATGTGTATAAGTTACCTGACCTTTTAGTTTACATTTTTTTGATGGTGCTGTTGCTTCATCAGACGAATAATGGTCATCTTCCATAACTCAGCATCATTTAAATTAATTTCAAATGTTTCGGCGATGTCTGGAGTTGGTAATCTGGGAATTTTGGCTCGTCTGTCAATTCGTCTACCGTGGGTGGAATATAAACAGCATCATATATTCTGCAAATGTATAAAAAACGACATAAACATTGCGAAATGAAAAGAAAAATATTGTTTACTTACCTCCTTTTCGTTATATTTCCAAGTTGGTAACAACTTCTTCTAATGCCTCTTCAAGTTCCTTTAAAGTTAAAAATTTTTCACTATGTAAATGACCAAGTATCTCTTTAAAAGCTGACGAAATAATAAAAAATACAAGCAACTTCTCGTAGGTATGTACTATTATACAAAAATAAAGAGCAATTTACTTTGTTTGCAGAATCATATCGGCCATGAGCAATAAAGATGAATCATTCCAGTGGTTCGTAAACAAACCGCTCAAGTTTCAAAGTGTTTTTTGTCACGTGCAAATTTTACAACATATTTCCGTTTATTTTTTCACAAACTAGACAAATTTTGCAATAACTTGAAAATAAAAATTAAATCTGATATGATATAATAACAATTCTACTAAGCCAAAAAGTACAACACTATCAAGAGTGCTTTTTTACAATTTTTGGTACCAAATAACCATTTGAATAATACTTTTTATTTTGTACATTGTTTGCTTTAGAACATTTCATAGTACCATCATCATTATCGAAATATGCTGAGAAAAAATTGGTTTCACCAAAAAAAAATATAATAATACATGGTTCGTAAACGAACCGCTGGGACCAAATGGGTATTTTAGGTTTTTAATAACGTTTTCTCTCAGTACATGGATAAGATACCATAAGATAGGAATAACGTTAAACCGTTAAACCGATAGGAATAAGGTTAGAACCGTAATAGAATTAGTTTACCTCCAATTGAGATAAAAATATAATTTTTAAAAGATAGATCATTTTTAAATTTAATAAATTTTGTTAAAAAGGATTTCCGGACTGAAACTGGTAACACCAAAATATAATTTTAATTACAATAATAATCGCGGTTTATTTCCAAAAAATATAAGATATTCAATTTAAAATATGGTATAGGAAAATAGAAAAGAGAACGACATTTTTTGGTTGCTGATTTTACTAATACTTTCACTTTTTACTTTGACGTTTAGAATGTGGTTCGTAATGATAACATCAAGATATCACCGGCAACAATTTGCCTTATAAAAAGTCCTTGTTATCGATAGCACCTCAAGACCGAACACAAAGTATTCCATTTATCAGTAACAATGCGTTAAGGAATGCATTAAGCAATAAATTTGTGGTATGAAATAGACAATGAACTCTATTGACGCTGATATTTAACACGTAACCACACCATAGATGTGACGTCTCAGAAGTTGAAAGCAAATGCGCTTTTCCATAAATATTTCCACTACATACAACTAGGCCTCTGTAACTCTCTACCTTTTTCATTATCAGTTGTGACACAGTTATCGAAAATTGAGGTGCAGTGTTTATTTGGTTTAGCTATAAAACAATTGTATCTACGTCGAGGTGTCTGAGTGACGTCAGGTCTGTATAAGTGTAACATTTCTTAGAAGTCACAAGACTAAAAATATTGATTTTAGGTGTTTGAATGGCTGACAAAAATTTACCTGGGTGTTCTAAAGGGGCAAAAGCCGTTAAATTTAATGATCCTAGATATGAATAAACTTTTTTAAAATGGACTGAAGAACTAAGCGTCGTCACCGATTCCGAAAGTGACAGAGAGTATTTTCCAAGTGAACCGGACTCATAAAATAATACAGAAGACGATGACGCTGTACGTTTTCAAAAAATATATTAAGATGATGAACAAAATAATCAAGAATTTGACCGAATGTCAAGCGAAGAAGATTTAACCTTAGAGAAAAAAAGTATTACTATGGAAAAAATCGCTACAAGTGGTCTTTCCAAATTGCAGTAAATAAGAACAGCCGCACTGCAAAATACAATATTGTAATCAGATGTGTGCTACTACAAAATTGCTACAATTATACTAGTGATCCATTAAATTCCTGGAACTTCCTCTGTCCACTGATCAAATACTGGAAATAGTCGTACGTTGCACTAATGTCCATATAGCAAAAGTAAGAATAAAATATTCGCAGCAACATACCAGTGATCTCCGTGACTTTCAAGAAGAAAAAAAACTATAGCATTTTTAGCTTTTATTGGTGCCCTAAAGTTAAAATCCAAAATGTAGAAAACTATGGGTTAAGTATTAGAAACAGCCGAGGCTAACGTTTAATAGATTTTGCAACCGAAAACAGTTAGCCATTATCAACACAATGTTCAAACATCGTGCCCGTTGTTTATCGACGTGGACCAGCCCAAATGGAGAATACAAGAACCAAATCGACTACATATTGATTAGAAAGAGATGGAAGACATGTTTTACAAATGTAAAAACTGGACCAAGAGTTAAATGTGGATCCGATCATAAATTGTTATGGGCTTGCTTCAAGATGAAGCTACAAAGAACAATGCCACACCAAAATCAGAGCAGGCTAGAGATTTCAAATTCGAAAACATTTGGAGATGCATTAAAGCAAACTAGTATGTTGAACATACAAGACAAGTCAGAAGAAATGTGAAAAGGTTTTAGAAATGCCATAGAAACCTCTGTAGAAAGAACTATAACCGAAAAAAAGATCATCAAGAAAAAACACTGGATGACAGACAGAACGCTGCAACTTCTCGAAGAGCGCAGAAGAATCAAATCTCTCATATATCAAAACGAAAGCAACAAAAACGAATTAGCAAGGTTAAATAGAGAAATTAAAAGAGCATGTAGGGATGATAAAAATAAACATATAAATGAAGAATGCGAAGAACTAGAGAGACATGCCAACCGGTATGAATCCCATGAATAATATAACAAAGTCCGATATCTATCCAGGAAATTTAAACCAATCACAAAAACAATAATGGATCAAAACCAACATATTATAAATGACGAGAAAGGGATTGCGGAGGTATGGAGAAAATATTGTCAAAGTCTACATGCAGATGATCCCCAGAATGCAAATCATGACGAGTTCACTGCAGAGAACCAAACATTCTAAAGTCAGAGGTAGAAAAAGCAATCAAAAAGTTACAAAACAGAAAATCTCCTGACGCAGACGAGATCACCGCAGAAGTTTTAAAAGAGAGTGGAGATATTGGAGTAAATGTTATTCATATGATCTGCAAAAAGATTTGGTAAACCGGAAAGTGGCCCAACGACTGGACAACATCCACTTTCATCCCTATATTCAAAAAACCAAGGCAAAGCAAGCAAGTAACCCTAATATTCCATGCAAGCAAGGTTCTACTTCATGTAATACATGGAAGATTAAAAGCTTTTCTATTGCCTCAGATGTCAGAACAACAAGCGGGATTTGTCGCAGGAAAAGGCACAAGAGAATACATCCTTAATGTCAGACAGCTAATCGAAAAAACTCGTGAATTCAATACTCCTATGCTTATGTGCTTTGTGGATTACACAAAGGCCTTCGATAAAGTCAAATGGCAGCAGCTATGGTCCATACTAGCGGAAATGGGAACATCCCACCACTTAATTCCACTAATTAGAAGTCTATATGAAAATAATAAGTGCACAGTAAAAATTAACAACACCCATTCCGATAATTTCGGAACAGAGGCAGGTGTCAGGGATGCATAATCTTGCCAACTCTGTGTAATATCTACAGCGAACACCTTATGCGAAAGATATTAGACGTATCTGCGAAAGATACTGACCTAGTAGGAGGTCATAAAATCAGCAACATGAGATATGCTGATGAAACTTTAATAATCGCGGCAAATCAAGAAGAAATGGAAGACACAATGAGATGCCTGGAGGATAACAGCAAAACATATGGACTAAAGCTAAATAGGAGTAAGACAAAGATCATGATACTAGGCAGAGCTCGGAATAATCTCGGAGACAGAGCTCGGAAACACATTAAAGAAATTGGGAAAAGAAATGACGGAGGGTGTGACAGAGATACGTAGAAGTTTGACTATTGCTAGAACATATATGATGAAACTGGTAACAATTTAGAAACATTTTAGCATAACAATATACATATATAAAACTAAGGCTGGTAAGGGCACTCATTTTTCCCATAGCCACATATGCACCCGAAACTTGGACCTTAAAGAAAGCTGATAAAATTAAACTAGACGCTTTTAAAATGTGGGTATACCGCCGCATGTTAAGAATATCCTGGATTGGTCATCGCACTAACGTATCGATATTAGAACAACTTAAAGTAAAGGATATATTGCTTAAACAAATACAACAGAGATATTTACAGTTGTTTGGACACATTGCTAAAAGAACAGGTACGATGGAAAAACTGATAGTCGAGGGCAAAGTTGAAGAAAAGAGACCTAGGGGAAGATCTCTAAGCCGCTGGGTAGATCAAACAAAAATATTGATTAACCAAGGTTTACATGAAGCCGAACAACTAGCCCAGGACAGGAAAGGATGGAGGGAAAGCGTGAAAAAACTGTAAAGGCCTAATGGTGTCACTACATCGCAAAAGAGATTAGGACTGAGGAGGAGGAGAAATGTTAACAGCCATTTTAAAATCTAATCATGAGGATATCAGATATATATATTTTCGACGACTGGATAGACATATTCCGGTGCCTAGTTAATTTCAACATATCTGCGATTATTCTTACTTATCTGCGCTTTGATAACCCTGATACACGAACTCAAAGAAAATCAACTGACCCTACAGCCGCTATTTCTGATATTTTTGACATCTTTATTTATAATTGTTAGTTACGATATTCAATTGAATCCAATGGTCGCTGTAAATGTATAGAATGTAGATGACCAAAAGCCTTCCAAATATGTTTAAAGATTGTGGCCCTCTGTGATGCTAGATCAGGATATTTATTAAATGTTTATATATACACTGGTAAAGTCAGTGATCGTAGAACTTTGCCTAATGGGGAGAAAGTTTTCAAAACCGACGCGAGCTCTACTTCGCCTTACTAAACCAATGTTCGATTCTAATACTGTAATGTTTTATAGAAACAACTATTATTAGTTAAATATTTATTATTTTGTACTTCTACATAACTTGCTCAAATGTATATGTTCAAGTGACAAGGGACAAACGCAACCTAACAGGTGAACCAACTTATGTTAAGGTTAGTTCACAATAAAGCTGTTTAGTTACATCTCCTTCTTTTACAAAACTTAAAAATAACTGAAAACACTAACCTAAACAAACACAATAATTAAAATATGATTAATTTCATTATCTAGCTGGTTTTATAATGCAACGACCAGAGCGGTTTTTTTTAGGGCCTGTTACTGGTATAATTGTTTGACTTTAAATTTTATCTGATTTTTATTCAATAATAGATGTTTCTGTTTGATCCTCATATTTTGATTTAGATGTTTTAGTTTTGCACATAGGTAATAAATCCTCATTATTGGATTCTAGATACACAGGATTTAGATTTGGTCTCAAGAACGATGAATTCCGTCTTAGAACCTTGTCCCAATCCTCCAGATGTAACACAATCTTATACTAATAGGGAATTTTGCCAGTGCCTTGAATAACATTAAAAAAGTTAAGTTTTGCTTCAATTCTTTGCTTTAATACTGTATCTACTTTTTTTAGACCAATTTTTGTACAAGCGTTCAAACCTTCGATGGGCATACTGTTGTTACAATCTATTACCACAAATTTAATATTATAACTTTTACTCTTGATAAAACAACTTAAAATAATGTGATCTATGATTATCACTCTATTATTTTCATAAGTGCTAAGTTTAAGGTTATTTTTCACAATTTTATCTACAACTTTTAAGCTTTTTAAAAACTTTAACGGTAGGCAGTTCCAATTAGCCCCTGAATTCAGCTTAAAATTTACAAACTTGTTATTTATTAATGTATCAATAGTTTAAATATTACCTTTATTATTTTTTTTACAGTATCCAATGTTAATTCATCTATGTATGTAGAGTTCACTATCACTCTCTAAAGTTGAAGTTTCAGCGCCAATGTTATAAACAGCTCTTGACTTCTTTTCCAAACAGTCTGACTTCCTTTCATGCCTTTAATTTTTTTGTTTACAAGTGAAAGAAAAATGAGATGGTTTTCTGCAATTGTTATAAATTTTCCCTAAGGATGGACCACTTCTTGGACCATGGCTTGTGCCCTATTCAACGTAGTTATATTGGTTGTTACAAACAGCTTCTGCACTTCGTTCTACAGTTGTGTTCCTGGATGGCCTATTGTATCTAATTTCATCAACGTCTGCATTTTTTCTGAGGCCTTTGACTTGGAAGGTACTAACTTCTTCTATTCTGCATTGATTTTCGGCTTCTGCAGTAGTTAAGTTTGGAATTCTTAAGAGTCTTTTTGCAAGGATTGGTCTCGAATCTCACTAACTAGTCTATTTCTTATTAGGGAGTCTTCACGAGAATCAAAATTGCAATCTTTGCCAACAACTTTACATCCTTCATATAGTTCAAGTCAAACTCTTCGTTTTCTTCCTTTGCGCTAGTAAAGAAAAGGTACCTATCATAAGTTTAATTTTTTAATGATGAGCAGTATGTTTTAAACTCATTTATCACAACAATATACTGTTTGATGTTCTTAGAAAAAATGATGAGTTAATAATAAATGAAAAAGAACTGCTCCAAACATGGCAAGAATATTTTAAGACTTTACTAAACATACATCGAGAGGAATAACATGGAGAAAACATATGTTTTGGGGTAGACCTACCGGTAGAAGACTTCAAAATAGATGAAACATTGCAAGCAATTAACAAATTAAAGAACGGAAAAGCTCCAGGCAATGACAATATACTGGCTGAATTCCTTAACTACGGAGGAGAAACTCTACATAGACAAATACACAAACTAATAACACTTATATGGAACGAAGAGAAAATACCAACAAAACGGCACGAAAGTGTAATAATCTCCATTCATAAAAAGGGAGACAAAACCAAGTGCTCTAATTATAGAGGAATCTCCCTACTTAATACGGCATATAAAATCTTATCGAATATCCTATTAAGTAGGCTGACACCGTTTATAGAAAATTCCATGGGGGAATACCAAGCCGGCTTCAGAAAACATAGATCGACCATAGTTCAGATCTTTACTCTAAGACAGCTGCTTGAAAAAGGATGGGAATTCAATAGAACTATCCATAATCTCTTTATAGATTTCTGGTAAACGTACGACAGCATTAAAAGGGATCAGATTTAAAATGCAATGGCAGAACTTTCAGTTCCAAAAAAACTTATCCAGCTTGTTAAGTTGTGTGTGAATAGCTGTAGATCCAGAGTACGGATAGGTAACAAATTCTCAGAATTTTTCGAAATAAGCAGTGGCCTGAAACAAGGAGATGCGCTTTCACCTCTCCTCTTTAATATCATCCTGGAGAAAGTAGTAAGAGCAGCACAACTTCAAACAGAATTACTGACAGTAAATGGACCAAAAAACTACTATCATACGCAGATGACATTGACATTGTGGGAAACATAGTCGCCAATGTGAAAGAGACTTTTAATAAATTAGAGGTAAAGGCAAAGAAAACTGGTGCATCAACAGACAAAAGAGACGAGATAGAATAGGGTAAAATGTTACAATAAACCCATATAACTTTGAAAGAGTGGGAAGTTTTAAATGTCTCGGAACAACAATCACTGCAGATAAAGATATCGCGGAAGAGATTAAAGGAAGAATTCAGACAGCAAACAGATACATGTACAGCCTCCACAATAATATTAAATCTACAAGCCTAACACGAACATCAAAGATTAGAATATATAAAACGGTGATTAGACCGGTGCCCACGTATGGGTGCGAAACGTGGACCCTGGCCAAAGAAACTAAAAGAAAATTTAGATGTTTTGAGAGGAAAATCCTCAGAAGAATCTTTGGGCCTGGGCCTTATTACGACATTAATAGCAACCAATACCGAATGAGAACAAATGTTGAGGTCAAGCAGATGTATAGAGCGAGCGATATAGTCCAAGAGATTAAATCCCAACGCCTAATATGGGCTGGCCATGTCCATAGACGTCCTAATAGCCACCTTGCCAAGTTACTATGGAAGGAATCTCCCACAGGAAGAAGGCCCTTAGGACGTCCAGGATTGCGATGGAGAGACAATATATGGTCAGATCTAAGAACAATGAGGCTACCCACTGACCCAACTATTATGGACGACCGTTCAAGATGGAAGCAAGTTGTGCAGTCAGCCAAAATCCACCCCGGGTTTTAGTGTTACGAGAAGAATAAGAATATACTGTTTTAAATAATTGATTCGCACTTCACCTTCTAGATCATAATCATTCTTTTAATGACGAATTTAAAATTCTACACATTCAAAATAAAGGCCTTAAGCTATCTTTGTTAAAATCTATGGAAATCAACAAATTAAAAAACACAGATATAATTCTGAATGACCAGCTTGAGACAAACAGTTCTCCCCTCCTCAACCTATTTCATTAGAGACTATAAAGTGTAAACCCATGCCAAAAACAGATCACTTGAGAAAGGAAATCAGCCGAAACAGCTGTAGTGATAAGAATTTAAAATAAATTTTGTGGAAGTTTTGAAAACAAAGTTTTCAGTGTTTTATTGTTACTTAATATACTGTTTCCTTTTCCCATCACTGAGCTTAAATGTTTTAAATATATTTTTGGCTTCTTTTCCTGCTAGATTTAAAAAGATTGCAATCTTTTTGCTCTCTTGTTTTCTGGCCAAATCTGGTGAGTTCATGTATATATTAAATGTATCTAGAAACATCTCCAAGTTTTGACTTGCATTTTGATCAAAACGGATCCCATTAGACGGTTTAAAATTAGAATCCATTGTATTTAAATACGGGTTCAAACTCCTGACACCATGTTATGTTTTATAGAAACAACTAGTCTTAGTTTAATATTTGTTATTTTATACTTCTATATCACTTACTCAAATATATCTGTTTAAGTGACAAGTGACAGACGTAACCTCACAGGTGAACCAACTCATGTTAAGGTTGGTTCACACTAAGATGTTAAGGTTACAAATACAAATGTTACAGCTGATAATTGGTTTTCATCTGTAGAAACTGTAAACGTTTTAAAAACAAAAAATAACGTTTGTTGGAACATTTAAAAAACAAAGGCGAAATTCCACCAGAGCTACTGTTTAAACGAGATGGAGAAGTAGGATCCAGATTTATGGTTATACGAAAGATATAACTTTATTATCCCACATTCAAAAGAAAAACAGAGCAGTACTGCGTATATCTTTCATGCTCCATAATAAAGTATCTGATCCAGATACATCTCAGACTGAAATAATGATCTATGATATTGCAACAAATATGCCACATATTCTTGCAGTCGAAGAACAAGGCGTTGGCCGTTGTGGATATGTTGTGGAATGCAATATTAGATTCCCCATGTCTCTAATAACATCTTTATCAACGTCTGTTTTGCCTTGAAATTCTTAGAAGGCACCAGGTTAAAGCAAAAATCTGAATTTGGTTTCGAAAAATTAGTTTACTGATTTATTATTAGATGTCGCTATTTTCGTCCATACGAAGCCATGTTAGAGTTGCTTCTCAAGTGAGGAAAGATTTATTTTTACGTTAAGAGCGTCTGTGAATATCCGTTCTGAAGATCCCTTTCAGGGTGAAATACGTATAAGCGAATATACAGACGCACTATACGTGAAATCAAATCTTAACTGTCTTTTTCCTTATATTTAGAAGAATATACCAAAATAGGTTACACGGATATACCCTTTTATATTTTAAAAACAATTTTCGAAGTTAAAATCAAAACGTCAAAATAAACGTATTTCCAACTAAAGGAACTTTCATTTGAATCCTAGAATACAAAAAATAGTCTGTGTTTTATAAAACAGGTACTTATGTATAAACGCATTTGTTATTTTCCATTGACCTATTTTACATACTCTACAAAATCCATTAACCACGTATCGTGTGTTAATGTAGGCAGGTAATAACCAACTTTTTTCGATAAAAACTCAATTGCATTTCCATTTCTGCTCTCTTTTTTTTTCGATAAAACACACAAAAACAAGCATCGAACTAATTGCGTAAATGGTTGTGGCAGAACAAATACCTTTTCGGAAAAAAAAAAACTACAAATAAATTAACTTTATGACAAATGGCGTTTTGGGAGGACAATATTTCAAGCAGTGTAGTAACCGTATTGTTTGATAAAGGGTCTGTTGATGTGTCAGAGAAAAGAATGGTGTATTAGTTAATGGTACGGCTAGGCTGGTAAATAATTTATGTTATGTATTATAGTTTGTATTATGAATAGTTTGTTATAAATGAATAAAAATTATAAACCCAATGATTTATTTAATATTTCTAGATGTGAGGATGTGTTCAAAATAAAGTATTTAAAAAAAATTAATGAAATATGAACTGAGATGAAGACGAGTTTTTTTTTCACAGCTATCGTTAAGATTTAGTATGGAGCTACTAACAAAAGAATTTTGCTGTATTGATTGGGTAAGATGGAATATATAGTATTAATAACATACAACAAAGTATGGGAGAATCCGACAACAAATTACGCTTGTTTGAATCATAGACATAAATAATATAAATCGACTGAGCATTGCAATACAGCGTCGTTCCCCCAGTGCGACAGAGAAAACTGACGCAAAGCAGTCCCTGCATCTCTTTCTAATGAGCTAAATTTTTTGATAACGTGACCTAAATAACCAACGGGAAGGTCACATGGTCGATAACTGCGGCCCATTAAAAAAAGATACGGGGACTGCTTTGCGTCAGTTTTCTCTTGCAGAATTCTAAAAATTTACAATTTTGTGGATCCAATTGTAAGTCAACGATATCGGATATATATTTTTGAAGCAAAGCTTCTATACTAGCGTTGTATTTGTTTTTTATCTATAGTTAAATGAGGTGAGCGTCATGAACCTAGCGTCACAGAACTCAGAAGCGTGATGTGTAGCGTCACGAAATAGCGATTTTTTACATCGATTCACTATTCTTGATCAGTTCGTTTTTAGTCATCATATATTTATTTTAAGCAGGTTTAAATCAGAAACTGAATAAAACATAACTAACAAAATATAGACATTAATAAGAAGTAAAAGATTAAAAGAATATCTGGCAATGAAACGTTCGATTTTTAACGAATGTCAAAACTTAAAAGTAATAAATGTCATCCAATTATAAAAATATTAAATCATATGTTTAAACTTTTATGACACTTCTCGTTTTAACATAATTTCATATAAATGCAATTTATTATTTTTAAAGATATTTAGTTTATATAATAATGATGTTTACTATCAAATGATATATATTTATATTTTATTATTAATTTAATATTTCGTCTGAATTTGACAGGTCTGTCAGAAGTAGACAACGTATGCTTTGTTAATACGTTAAGCGATGGCGTTAGGTGAAACATAATAATTTATTGAATTATTTTAATATAATATAAATTTATTTAAATTATAAATAATAAATAAATACTAAGATTACTTATTTCAATTTTAAAAATAGTATTTTATTTTTTTTTTACCTATTTACTTCAAATTCAACAGGATTCTTCCTTTTAACCAGCGGAAATCGTGTACTAAATTTTATTAAGTTTTAGGACTTTTACTTACTTTCTAACCTTCAAGAGTTATCGTATAAACGAACACATAGACAAACAGACATAAAATGACACGATTTCTAGAAGGATGTGTTGAAAATTTCATAAAGCATCAAGTAATCTAGCTTTTATTATCTATCTGATAGGGAATCTTGAGTTAAATGATATTTTATATGATTAAATGAACTATGCTCATCTTAGGTTCTCCTATAAATGCACCTTTATAATTTATATTAACATTTTAAATATCAGTATAAGTAATAGGAGAGAGTTACTTTCTTAGATTAAAAAAAATAATATATCGCAGGATGACTGGTAGATGTAAAACATCGAATCTATTTTATGTAGAACATACACAGAAAAGAATTAGTTTTCAAAATCAATAAATATGGCATAATCAATAAAAAAGTATTACGATTCTGTAGAGAGCCAAGCCGAGATGAAATGGCAGAGAAAGTCAAAAGCCCGATTTTACCAACGATACCTAAATATTTAAAAATAACCTAAGTTGGCTTAGGTACTTCCTAACTCGGAATTTCACCATACGCTAAGAATTGCCTAAACCGCTTAAGCATTAGGAACCTTATTATAGGATACGTTTTGTGATCCCCTAAACATTTTAGGTATAACTTATAGTTGAAAGTGAGGTTATGTTTTCACAGTTTTGACGGATGTACTTGTGAAGTTTGTCAATAACATCGAGTTAGAATCTTTGGAGAGGGCATCACGTGACTAAAAACTACCTCACTTCGGCGATATTGTTAAGATTGTTTTGATACTTTTAACAGATCGTATATGTTTGTTTACGTTTGTTGTTTTCGAATATTTTTAGTTTTATAATACTTTTATAGAAACTGTAATAATATATTGTGATAGTTCATAATAATGGTTTCTTGTTCTCAACGTAGTTGAAGTAGCAGATGCAATGTTAATAAAAAACCTTCAGGAATAACGTTCTACAGGTTAGTATACAAATATGTAAACAAAGTAATGGCCCGTACTTCAGAGAATAAATTAATAGTATTAGACTGTATTAATTTATCTTTATGTATAATATATCGTGTTTTTAGTGTTTACCGCGGGATAAATAAATCATAGTTTATTAAAAATGTATTGCACGTTTATAGATTATAATTAAATCTTCTGAATAACTGGTCGTATTTTTATAGTAGTTTTAATAATATTGAGTCCGGCCATGATCCCACCGCCATATTGGTATCATCGTTAGCCACGCCTACCTACGCCGTTTTTAATACACACGTTAATATGCTATGAAGCTATGAAGCTTCTCCATAGATTCTAACTCGATGGTCAATAACTTGCTTCTTACCTTAATTTGTGTGTTGTTATTCTGTAGGTAGTTGTTAGTGGTAGTGTATTATTTTATATTAATAAGTGTGGCTTTGGTACTATTCACTTCACTTCACATTCAAACCCAGCTAAAGCAATAAATAACTTTGACAATAGTCATGTTATTTACATCTTATAATTACAGGTGGAGATGGTGCAGAGCTGTTTAGAAACAAAAAAGGCTACTTTTTTTATAAATGTGCGCTTAAAAAGCACAGTATCGTCGCCAAACTTAAACATAATTATTATTATAAATCGCAGGCCTGGATCAATCCATGACTCTGTTATATTTCAAAATAGCAGATTATGTTTTAATTTTGAAAGTGGGATATATGGCAGTGGTATATTGTTAGGAGATAGTTGATATCCACTAAAGGTAAATCAATGATTACTACTGTACATGTCTAAATAATATATAAGTTATAAATGTGATGACACGTGGTCGGGCTTATAGGATAGATTAACTCTGGAGAGTGGAGGTTAGGTTATAATAAAATAACTTGTATCTATCATGTCTAGATTCAGAATGGTTTTATTTCCTCTTTCTTGCACCTGCTCGTCACGTCACTCTTACAATGTTACCAACCTGAGTGCGTTCCGAATATTTACTTATTTACATACATCACATCCCCCTCTTTTTAAAATGACCAAATAAAAATAAATTTCTTTATCAAATTTTTAAATAAACAATTATGAATTTCTACAGTACAATCTACAGCTTCATTTATGCTTGCTAACTTTAAAATTTATTATGAAATTATTGTCAAAACTGTCATTTTTAGTATTTACCATACCTATAAACAATTCATCTGATTCTTAATCATCTACATTTACATATTTAATTTGTTTTTTAAAAACACACTTTTGCATAATGCCCTATCTTATTACATAAATTATACTTAGCTTTATATGCCTTACAGGATTGGCCTCTGTGCTTCATTCCACATCTACTGCACCCTGAACTGCTTCCAGATTTACCATTGAACTGGCCGCCTTGGGACTTCGAATAAGTTGTATTCACTCTTCTGTCTTTCCACTGGGTTTTATTTACAAATTTCTTACTGAAGTTTCCTTTCTTTATATAGTTTACCTCCTCTGACTTTATTTTTTCAGACTGGATTTTCGAGCTTTTTATACTTTTACACATATTGATTGCTTTTTCCAAGCTCATTTCATCTTGTTCTAACAGTCTCTGTCTCATAGTTTCATCTGCTACCCCACGTGGTATGCAAGTCTTAATCAGACTGTCCTCCAGATTCTCTAGTTTACAATATTTTGCCTCGTTTATAATATCTGTTATAAATTTGTCTACTGACTCACCTTCATCTTCTTTTCTGGTAAACAGGCAATACCTTGCGTTTGATACATTGCTTTTGGGTTTGAAATGTGTTTCAAATTTTGTGATTAACGATTAACTTATTTTTTTCCTATGTTGAGAACTTGAACGTATTATGGATTTTGAACCCTTCGTCCCCTATTAATTGCAACAGTTGTGCGCATTGGGTTATTTCAAGTTTTTTTGATAATTCTGTTGCTTGAAGGTAGTTTTTAAATCTTTGTATGAAGAATTTCCAGTTTTCGTATAGATTACCTGACATTTGCATTGAGTTTATTGCTGCCTTGAATTCCATTTCACTTTTATACTCTTCTTAAGTCTTAAAGTATTCGGTTTGGTTTCAGATTTGGAGTAAGTGAGGTGAGGTGGAGGTTAGGTTATAATAAAACAACTTGTATCTATCGTGTCTAGATTCAGAATGGTTTTATTTCCTCTTCCTTGCATCTGTCCGTCACGTCACTCTTACAATGTTATCAACCTGAGTGCGTTCCGAATATTTACGTATTTACAATTTAGGATTTTTATTACAGAAGTATCTTCTGACGCCATATTTGCATCCCAGGAATAAAACACAAATACGATATAATCGTAGCCATATCTGTACAAGAAATATTTTTGAAAGACAAAATGGGGTATTAAAACGGAGGTTTCCTGTACTTAGTGTAGGATTAAGATTAAACATAGAAACAGCTACAAATGTAATAATAGCTTGTGCTATTTTGCAGAATATTTCTATTGTAGCAAAAGAAGATGAAGGCCCTCAGAACATTTAGAAATTATTGGTCAGTTAATTGAAGCTGACCAAATAAATTAACCTCTTGACAATTAAAATCAATATGGCATTGTAAGAGATGTTATTGTCCAATTTTTTTTTCAATTCAAAGTTAATACTAAAGAGAAAAAATTATATAGTCTACCTAACAAACTAGTGTCTTTCAAAAACCCATTCATGATTTCGTCAAAAGTATGTTATTAGAAATTAAAAAACACTGAGGTTATGACATTTTATTATTCTTTTTATTTATCAACAATAGTTTAAATGTATCCAGGTAATACCTAAGAAATCATTTCCTAGATAAGCTGTTTTTTGGCTGTGAAACGCGATTGTTCCTAAGTATTGACTTAGGAAGTTCCTTTCGCTAAGAATTACTTCAGAAGGCAACTGTTTAGGTATCGTTAATGAAATCGGGCAAAGGAGTTACATACTTATGCATAAAGAAACGCTACACATTTCCAGATCTGGCACAAAATTAAAAGAAAGATTTCGAGAAAATGAGGTCGCTACCGCAGATAATTAACAACTTATTTTATCCCAGATGTTAAGAATATTGCAGAAGCTTCAATAAAAATTTCAAACTGGAAACAGAATAATTATGTTTTAATTGTGGAAGCATAGGACATTTGCAAAATAATTGCAGAAGCCGATCCCAAGCAAGGACAGAAAAATCAAATAAGGCAGTCAGAAGGTCACCCATCTCGATATTTAGAAGCCTTTCATATAGTCCTACTAGAAATCGTAGTAGATCTATAAGAAATCGATATCTTATTAGTGACCACAGAAGTGAAAAAGATTCTCTTTAATCTCGAGTAATAGAAAAGTTAAGAGAACAGGTGTCAATTTTATAGAATGAACAGTTACAAAAAATTTAAGATGCTTTGAACTAATTACAGGTTCAATCAGTCAGTGTCAGCTTAAAGAAAAAGAGAATGTAACCGAAGAAGCAAGTCTCCAGAAAACCAACAGTTTTATACAGGAAGAAGATAATGATCGGACTTTTCTGAAAAACCTCAAAAGGAGTCAAAAGAATAATGATTACTTAAAATTCATACGAGAATGGCTTAAAAATAAAGTAATACCTATTTGGCTGTAAATAACTAAATACGGTGAAACTATAAGGACTTACTGGTGGACAAAACGGGAATCTTTGTATCTTTCCAAAGGTCTGCTCAACAAGTTTAACAAGTGCTACTGTTAAAATTATACATTAAAAGTGTGTTGCAAGAACTTCATAGTAGCCTTTCTAGAGGACACTTTGGAGTCAAAAGAACACTGGCCAGAGTTCGAGACAGATTCTACTGTATCATTTGTCGCAGAGATGTAAAAGATTGGTATAAGAAATAATAATAATCAAATGAATAGGTTGTCATATTCTACCTGGAAATTTAAATGGTGATATGTACCTTGATTGTTTAAACAATTACTTATTCGACATACTAGAAGATTTAACGCTAAACGAGCGAAGATCTTAATTTTTTATGTACGATGAAGCTCTACCGCACTCTGATACTAGGTATCGTAATTGGTTGAATAACCCTTTTCCGAATCGATGGAATGATAGAGGTATAGAAGCTCCGATTCATTGGCAATCCCGCTTTAACCTAATAAGGTTATTAGCGGAACGGTAACAATTAATTACACTTTACTTATTAAATTACAATCTTCTAAAAACAGAAGTAGTTTACCAATATTGTTATTTGAGTTTAAAATGTCTTTAAAATTGTTTGGTAGATGATATTTAATTCTATGGATATTAAACTTTTCGCACTTTTCCACTAGCACATGTTTCACTGTAAGGGGTGAACCGCACTGATCACAAATTAGGTGTTCTTCTTTTTTAAACATATGTTCATGGCAAAACTGCTTATGTCCAAATCGTAAACGGTAAATGATCATTTGCTTTCGTCTAGATACATCGGTTGGTTGCAATGGTTCAATTTTATTTTTTATTTTCTGAAGCTTTGATGGTGTGGATTTCCATTTATTCTCCCAGATCTCGAAAAGATGTTTCATAAAGTAGCTTTCTAGATCCATAATAACAGATTGGAGAAAAATTTGGGTACTGTTATCATTTACGGCTTCTTTGGCATTTCGGTTAGCTGCTTCATTATCTGCTATTCCGACGTGTAATGGGACCCAGAGAAACTTGATACTTATATCTGTAGTATGTAATTTATTTAGTTTTTCTTTATTAGTAAAGCTAGTGGATGCTGGGTGTATATTTTCTTGATTACGTGTAGTGATGACATAGAATCTATCACGATTAACATTTTGTTCACCTTATTCATATTGCATGTTGTAATGTTTGGTAGATTGCATAAAGTTCTCCTGTGAATACGGTTGCAGTATTTGGAATTCTATGTTTGAGAATCTCTGTGTTGTTAATTATTGCCACCCCGACTTCATTTTCAGTTTTAGACGCATCTGTGTAGTATACTGTGTAATCGGAATGAGAGTTAATTAGATATCTGAAGTGTTGTATGATAAGATTGGGGTTAGTGCTATTTTTTTGGAGTTGTAATAGACTACAGTTGAGTATTGGAATTTTTACAATCCAAGGTGGACATGAAGATATATTTTTGTATTGATATAACAGTGGAAATTGCTTATTTTTAAGAAATTTCATTGCCTGATGAATTAGATTACTTTATACTAACATCGGTTATTACTTGATAGTTTTGAAATCAAAATATTCCGAAAACAGTACACAGTTTCGAGTACTTTTTTTTATTCATAATTCTACCCATAGAAAAGTTATGTTAAATAATACTTGGTACTCTATGAGAGTCAGATATAAAAACAAATTCATGGGAAATATATCAGCTTCCAAAACATATTCGTATAAAATTTTATGTTGCGAGTAGTTTCGGCAAAGTCTTTAACACTTTTTATCTAAAAACGGATGGCGTTACAAAAAATTTTCGCTAAGCCAAAAACCAATTACTTTTCAGTTTTTTACCTATCCTATAGACGGTGTTACTTTTTTTAAAATACCCTGTATATCGGAGCTTATTTTTAAAAATGGTTTCTTCTGTCTTAATTTTACTGTTTTTGACTACAACATCCAGGATAACATTAAATAATGCGGTGGATAGGGAGTCGCCCTATCTCAGACCTTGACTAGACCTTGCCAAACAATTTAACATGTCATGTTAGTTGTTCCTGATCAACTGTTTTAAGATTGCTAACTACTACATAGCTAAATATAATTTCGTTTTGTTCTTCATGTCGTAAACCTAATGTCTATAAATCAAGCATATAGTGACACTTTACAAAAATAACACGTTGCCTGAATTGTATTTTGGAAAAATAATTGTCGATCTGTTACTTCTAAATCCGGTGTGATATTCTTGGAGGACGGTTTCGTCCATTTATTTAATCTGTTTCTTAACATTCTTGCCTGGTATCTTGTACGTCGTTTCTAGTGGTAGGTACTATGCCTCTATAGTTGTCAAATCTTAATTTGTTACTTTTATTGTATAGTAGCTTTATCTCAATCACTTTTTTCATTATTTCAAATTTATTCCAGTTCATAAATTATTTTCTGTAATTGCTCTCCTCTCTAATTGTTTATGAATATATTATGGTAAACTATTAATTATATATTATTGAATGATATTAACGTACTAATGTTGGTAGTATATTATTAAGTTTTAGTTAGTTAGTATTATATTATTTTTATTATTAGTAATTGTAACTGTGTAATTATTTATAAGCACATTCTACTCAGGCATTTGTTTTGTAGTTTATTTCAATTAACAAAATAAGACTATTTACTTTTACTTCAGTAAATGACCTTTTTGGAGTGTAACTTTCCTTATCTCGACGAATATGACTGAACATTTACATTTAGGTTCCCCTTATCCTCTACTTCACTCTTGGACTTGAGCCCAGACCACCCCTTGTCGGGGATGAAAAAATATATATGTTCAAAATAAGTCCGGAAATTAATTAATTCTAAGTATCTTTAGTTTAATAAAGTTTTTTCACTAAGTCAATACTTTTTCAGTTATCTGCAAATGAACATGTTTATTTTTCAAAATGAAAACCACGTTTTCAGACGGTTTTTCACAAATAATTTAAAATGTAAGTATTTATGGAAACAATATTTTAAGCAAAAATGTAGCTTATAAAAAAAACAAAAATAGGTGTATTTATGAAGTCTATAGACCTAGTGTAAACAGAGCTGTGGGTTATGAAAAGTAGGTTCTTATTTGTCAAATTCTAAATTGAATGTGTCAAAAAATTAAACCAGTAAAAAAATCTAAATTGAATGTCACTGTATAATTAAATAATTCCAAACTGCTTGAATTTACAATTACATATCGTCGGTGACCTCGCAATATCTCCTATGTGACTTCACATTGCACACACAAGATCATGCATGACATTGCAAATGTATACAGACAGCAAATAGAGGATCAAATTAGGACAAAAAACTTGGAAGAAGAAGAACACATTAACCAAGTATGATCAAATATACGAGATACTGTGTTACAAAAACCGGTTGAAATATTGGACAAAACCAAGTCAGAAATAGAAATCATTGGTTTGATCATGAGTGCGAAATGGCCACAAATAGAAAGAACGCAGCATTTTAAAAAACCATCGACGCAGGTTGTACAGGGAGAAAAAAAGAAGAGTACAGACATCTTAGAAGAGAGGAAAAACGTATTCATCGACGTAAGAAGAGGGAATACGAACAGAACACTCTCAATGAGATACAAAGTTTATTTGATAAAAATGAAACGGGGAAATACTACAAATCCTTAAATAATAGCCGTCGAGAATTTAAACCACGATTAAAAATTTATAAAGATACTAACGGTGAAATACTACGTGGTAAAAACTCAGTTCTTAAGAGATGGGCACAACATTTCAGCGAACATCTAAATATAAACGATACTGAAGGAGGTTACAACATAGAAAATCAACAAAACCTACAGTGTCAACTATGTACACAGTCAAGGCCCAACAAGAGAAGAAGTGTCAAATGCCATCCTAAAACTCAAAGACAATAAATCCCCAGGAATCGATGAAATCTGTTCGGAAATGTATAAAAAAGGTGGTGATCAACTTTTTGTAGCATTCCATAAACTAAGAGTACTTACATGGCAGAATGAATTGATACCAGAAGAGTGGCTAAAGGGAATAATGTCCGTTGCATAAAAAGGGTGATCAACTGAAGTGTTAAGGCGCGTTTTCACGGATCGATCTGGGTTGAAAGATTTAGGTCGATATTTAAATCGAAAGCATATTGAATATGTAAACCATAAATCGACTTGGCCGTTCGCCGGAGTGAGTCGATTCGACGGAAGTAGAAAGACTACTTTTGATAGGCGATTGTCGCCAAATCGATGTCGAACGACTGGAATCGAATGTGTAAACATCTCGTCAAACAAAAACACAACATGCAGAAAGCCGAGTAGAGTACTTCTAGCGTGTATACAGTTGTTGTTTTTAGTGCGACAAGCTGTAATTTTGGGAAAAAATGAGTGAAAAATGGTCAAATAGCAGACATGGCAAGATTTTTGGATGCCTAATAAAACTATGATGTATTATGGAAACCACAAACTGAGCTTTATAGCAATCTACAAGCGAGTAGAGCAGCATTGCAAGCAATTGTACAACATATGAATAAACCGAATATGTCTGAAAATGACTTGAAAAATAAAATAAAAAATATTATAACAACATACAAATTGCACACCTACATTAATCATTTCAAGTGATACCATTTTGTACCACAATTAATTCAACATTTATCGCCTGTCGTGTAAACCTTTTTGCTTTCCACACAGATCGAATTATGGTCGAACGATCCAAATCATTCAACCTAGATCGACCCGTGAAAACGCGCCTTTAGAACTATAGAGGCATTACTCTGTTGAAAGACTTAAACATTTTACAAAGGATATTGTTGGTCAATTTTAATGCGGATTTACTTCTGGAAAGTCAACTACACATCAAACTCAAGCACATAGGCAGATTCTAGAAAAGCCACATAAATATAACATAGATACACACCATCTCGTTGTCGATTTTAAAGCAGTTTATGACAGTGTAAAAAAAACTGCGTTATATAATGCAATAATAGACTTCGTCAAGTTAGTTAGTGGTTTGTTATCCCACCTAATTTAGTTAAGTTGACCCAACTAACAATGCAAAGCGTAAGCTCATGCGTTAGAATTGAAGGAGAAAACTCTACGTTCTTTGACATTAATAATGGACTAAGACAGGGGGACGCGCTGGCGTGTCTCCTCTTTAATATTGCCTTGGAAAAGGCAATCAGACAATTAAATATTAGAATGAATGGAAGTATTTTTAATAGATCGACGCTAATTCTCGCATTCGCTGACGATATAGTTATAGTGGGCAGAAGTAAGAGAGACATGGTGCATGTTTACAAGGCTTGAGGACGCGGCAAGTGAATTAGGACTTGTGGTAAACGAGGAAAAAACCAAATATATGTTGGTTTCTAAAAACCCTCGAAATATCCGATCGAGAATTCAAATTAACAACCATACTTTTGAGTAAGTCAAAGAATTCACATATCTTCGATCGCTAGTAAACGCGACAAACACGACAAGCGACGAAATAAAAAGACGCATAGCAAGAGCAAACAGAACTGTTTACGGTCCCCAAAAACATTTAAAAAATAAAAATATAAAACGTGCAGTAAAGCTCAATATATACAAGACCTTAATAAGACCGGTTTTGATATATGGGACTGAAACGTGGATCTCATCTTAAAATAATGAAAGACTTCTTGATATTTTTGAGAGTAAAATCCTTGAAAAGATTTTTAGTACCATAAATGAAAATGGGCTATGGCGTCGAAGGTACAACTTTGAACCATATCAGTTATACACCGATCCAGATATTGTGAAATTCGTTAAAGTGCAGATACTTAGATGGGCTGGACACATTGCTAGGATGTCAGATCACGAATACACAAAGAGATTAGCATTTTCAAAACCAGAGACCACAAGAAGCAGAGGACGGCCACGAAGAAGATGGATTGATGATTTAGAAGAAGACCTACAGATTCTAAGGGTCAGAAGATGGAGGGAAGTTGCCAGGAATCGACAGAAGTGGCGACTTCTTTGTGAGCAGGCCAAGATCTACAACGGATCGCCGAGCCACTTATGATGATTACTTCACCTTAACTTTTCAGGAGAATCAAAAAACTGTATAAGTATAAAATTCCCATATCTTTTAACTGTTTGTTTGTTGTTTATGTTTGGTGTAGACTCGATATTTATTTATTATGAAAAAAAGTAATGTTACTCATACGAGATATTGACTTTCATTTGAAGTCAATAATTTCTAATATCTTAGAAGATATTGTTGTTTATTAAAATTGAGCTTCGATGCCTTTTATCCAAATAAATTTAAATGATTATCTGCAATTAAACATAATATCTTATTCATGATAAAATAGAACGCGAACAAAAAATTGAAGCTTCTAAATATAAGAAATAACAAATATTTAATTTAAAAAAAATGGAGGACCCTGGCTTCTAAAAACTTGATTATTTCCCTCCATTTTTTTTTCGGTACCTTGCTTTCTCTCTCCAATTTCTCACGCCTATTTCTGACAAGTCTTGCTTTACTGCTTCCAACCATTTCTTCTTTGGACGTTTCCTATATTTTTTCCATTTTTCCCTTCTTCAGTATTGTTTTAACATTTCGATTCTTTGGCATTCGTATAATGTAACCAAGCCATCTAGCAATTTGGGCCCTAATTGCTGGTTTTTCATACATCCTCATTATTTCTTTATTTGTTCATCTTCTCAAAATATTTGAAGATCGTTTGAAGATTTTTCTGAGCATTTTCTTTCCCAGATCTCTACTTTCTTTTCTTCCTGCTGGTTCATAATCCACGTTTCACTGGCATACACTGTGGGTCTGATTATTGTCTCGTAGACTGGCAGTTTAGCTGTTTGTGACACATTTTTTTGCTTTCAGTAATGAATTAAGTGACCCTATCGCTCTGCTTCCCTTCATTAATATTTTGTCTATCTCTTTTTCTTCTTTTCCAGTCTTCGTTATGGTTACTCCTAAGTATTTAAATTCTGACACTTTTTCAAAACTATACAGTTTCTGCTCCTTTCAGGATTTTGATATACTGTTATTATTTGTTATGTCTGCTCTCATTTCCATATATTGCGTTTTTGTTTGGTTTATTATTAATCCGTATCTTTTCGCTTCTTCTTCAAATTTCTGGAAAACTTTTTCTAAATGTCTTTTTGTTTTCGCTAGTATCAACACATTATCTGCGATCGCTATGCACTATTCCCTGCTATTAAAAATAGTCCTGTTTGTACTCATATTTAACCTTCTTACGATTTGTTTTAATACGAGGTTGAATAAATTCGTTAATAGCGGATCCCCTTGTTTTAAACCCCTATTCACTGTGAACTGTTTTGAAAAGCTTCCTTCCAATGTTCCCTATTTATCATGTTCTTAAACCACATTCTCATAGGTCTCTAGCCTTATAAGCTTTTTTGGTATTTCTAATGTTCTCATGGCCTCATATAGCATCGTTCGATTTAGGGAGTCATATTCTTGTTAAAAATCGATAAGTAGCATATGTAATCCTAAGTTTTGTTCGTAGATATTATTTTGTATTAATTTTAACATACTTATTTAATCATTAGTTGTTCTTTCTAGTCTAAAACCTTCTTGGTATTCTCCAATCACTTTGTTGTTATATTTTATTAATCTTTTCCTAATAATATTTGCAAGTATTTTACAGACAACTTCTAATAGTGCTACACCTCTATAGTTTTCGCATTCCATTTTGTCTCCTTTTTTAAAGAGAGGGCAGATAAGAGCGGTATTCCATTGTTTTGGCATTTATTTCTTTTGCCAAATTCTTAGTGTCAAGTAAAATATCCTATCCATCAATCTTTTGCCACTTTCCTTAAAAATCGTAGCTGGTATAAAACTTCCTCCTGCACTTTTGCTATTTTTTAGGTCTTTTATTATTGACTTTATTTAAAGTTGGTTCCTATTCTGAAAATAATATCCAACTAATATCAAACGAAGATTATATTTAACCCCCCCCCCCCTGCATTAACGTTAGCGCCCCTGACAGAAGCTATAAACCGGTTTAATTAGAGATATTGATGTGCGACCCAAATACACCGATACGACGGCGTTTATCATTCTTGTTTAAATTGTGTGTAAACTGGAGTATTACTCAAATTTATGAGACACCTCTGAGGCCGGCCATTAAAAGTCCCCTTTTTACAATAATGAGCTATTATCGTTAGAAGGTACTGCCCATGTTTGTTTAATTAATAATTGTTAGTCGATTAAAAGGACAAAGGCATAAGCACAGAATTGGCTGTGCCTAAATCATCCGAGAAATTACATTGCTTATACAATATGCTCGTTATTTGGGGATTAACATGAAAAATCCGTGGAATTAATAATAAGTGGAATAAAAAAGGCAATTAAAAATTTTTAAAATAAAATAGACTAGGAAGAACACGAAACATCACGGCTGAGCTGAGAAAAACTTGCCATATCTTGTGTTTACTATTAACCCCTCTATAAGTGAAAACAGTTGTTGTGATTGGGGCACTACAATTTTATTCAGGTCCCTAAAATCACTGCACAATCTTGACTTTGCATTTTCATCGTTTTTATAAGCTAATGTAATTGGGGCTACAAACATGGAACTGTGACTGCAACGTCATATTTGTCTTGTGCAAAGACTGATTTGTATTCACATATTATTACATTTATTATTGATCACAGTCTAGATGATCTATATAAATTTTAAATTTTATTTCTTTAAAGTATTCATTGAAATTTATTAAATATTTAGTTTTCATGTTACTTGATGTATTAATTTCATTTGTTTCCATAGAATAAAAGTTTCTTTGTTGATTATTGTCTAATTTTCCTTAGAAGAAATATCAGAATTTTTTGAAAAAAGTTTTCATTTTGACGCAAATAAAACTTTTTTATAGTCCAAATTAATTAAAATATCATAATCAAAATTATCTTTATCCGTCACAAAAATATCTGTCTCTTTTTCTATATCAAAAACTTTTACAAAATATTAGCTTGTTAGTTTGGACAAAATAAGGAATTTTTTATTTCAAATGTAGAATTTTGTTTATATCTAAAATTTTAACAAAGGTGCAGTGTAAAAGTGTTACTTATTCTATACTAAAAACTGTAAGTTTAATTTTCCTATTTTATCTATAACAAATCAAGGGTAAACAACTGTTTTGCCGATTTCGCGTGAGGTTAATTTCCAGTCCATTTCCAGTCAAAGATAAATTATAAGCAGCAGGGCCGTATTCAGGTTATTTAGCCCAAGCATGGAAATGGATTCAGCAGCGGGAACTTCCACCATGGAAAGTTCTGGCAATCTACTTGAAAACCAACCATCCAAATTATAGTCTACAGCTCTTAATCAACCTATAAATAAATTTCCAAACAAAAAACAAGCAATTCTACTTCACTCACTTCCAAACTCTAATATTAATGTTTACCTTAATGCAGTAACTTCTGAAGTGGATCCCAGAAAAATACATTCTATTTCTAAAATTTTAAATGATCTTATTTGTATCTTCTTCACCAGTGAACAGACAGTCGATGAGTTTCTAGCAAACGACAATGGAATTGTAGTATTTAATCAAGAACGTATTCAAGCCCGAAGACTTAAAACTCCAAATGAACGATTGATTATTTCCAATGTATGTCCCACTATTGCGCAGAGCATTATAGAAGATTAACTGAAAAACTTAAGTATACATCTAATGACTCCAATTGACTTTCTCAGGATAGAGACTTCAAATCCAGCATTCAAGCATATCTTGAGTTTTCGACGATATGTTAATTAACCATGAGAATAACAACTATTAAATTTTCTTTTTCATCGAAAAGTAATCTTGCTACTTATGCAAGCAGCAAGAACATTTTGCATCTCAATGTCCCAATAAATATAATCATACTCCTTCAAACAATACCCAAAATACTGTTCATCTAAACTCTCTACAGGAAGTATACCAATCAGCTCCCCTTTCGATAATTTCTTCTACACAATCCTCTTCTACTAAGACTAAAACTACCGTACAACAATCAACTCCTTTGTCGATAAATTCCTCTACACAATCCTCTCTTACTGAGACTCAAACGTCTAGAAAAATCATTACCTCTAAATCAAATAAGCATACTGCGATAAGCTGCAACCTACCCAATGAGACTCAAATGGATACTTTAGATCAAGATACATCTTCATCCCAGCATCCTAAACAAAACCTATCAGAAATAATATCCCTCCCAATAAGAGATAACAAAAATGCCTTCGCTGAACCGAAGCCACTTAGCAAAAAACCAAAAACTCAACAAGAAAACAACTGAAACCTAGTAGAAGATCTTACCAAATGTACCAGTCAATTCTTCAAAGAAAACTCCAACAATGAATACTTAACACAGGAAGAACTTATTGACTTCTTTGAAAATGCGCATGGTTCTTCAGATACTCTCAGTCTCGCCAGAACTTACTCTGAGGATATCAAAGGATTGATAGACTTTCTAAAGAAAATACATTCTACGTTAAGTCCAAGATATCTTAAATCACGTTGTTCTAGAATTAAAAACAAAATTACAGAACAAATTTTAAGTAATACTTCTACCGATGATACTAGCGATTCCTCTCCGGAAACTTATTAATTAAACTATTTTTAATTCTATTATTTAATGGAATCTAAATGGGTACCATATCCATTTAGAAGATCTTAAAATTCATTCAGAAGTAGTAGTAGTTTCAGAAGTAACCCAAACCTTTGTGTTACGCGTGTGATAGTGATCTAACAGTACATCACTTCTTATTAGTGGAGTGTCCGTTATACGCATTTGAAAGATAATATGAACAGTTACCTACCACAATAACAGAAATAAGAAATTCTAAGTAAACATAGTGACCACAATCGTAACATACTTTTTTTTTGTTTCCTCAGGACTAATTAACAAAATCTAATTGTATTCTTTATTTTTTTATATATATTTATGTTATCTGTAAAATCGACCATTGCTAAATAACCCTTGTGGTTGAAGCAGTTTCAAATAAAAACAACTTTTACACGTAATTTTACCATATCCCTGGTAATTTTAATGCCATTAATATTTTTTAAATTAGTATTTCTAGGATTAATTGATTTATTTTCATTTATTTTTTATACTTCTTTTTTTTTCGAAAATATGTGTCTCGACAGCTAATGGTCATTGACACAGGTGCAATTTACATTCATGTTTACATGGTTAATACTTTACATTGGGTACAAATTAGTTACAATACATTTTTTATAATACATTTTCTTTTAAACTAAATTGTATAACTTTGTGTTTTTTAAAAAGTTTAATACATTTTCGTAGTTGCTGCTGTTTGAGATAAGTATGTCTTTTAGGTTGTTACCAAGATTGTATTTTCTTCTGGCCGCTAGGTAGTGTTGACAGTCAAGAAGTACATGTGTTACGGAAGTCGTGGTGTTGCAGTACTGGCACAAAATCTGAATACTGGAATTCATTAGGTGTCCATGTGTGAGGCGTGTGTGCCCTATTCTCAATCTTCGAATGATAGATTTGTCCTTTCTTTTCATTGGTGGCAGCTGGTGGTAGAAACTGTTTGGTTAATTTTTCATTAAGGTTGGGATAGATTTGGTATAGCGTAAAAATAAGTGATTTGATGTCTGGTGTGAATTTTAATGCTTCTGCGTATGGATCGCTACTACCGTAACAGTTTTCAAGAAGAGCAATTATGTTATCTACTGGGATTATGAATATCTGTGGAGTTTCTTTATAAAGTTCGCGTATGATTGCTTTTGCCATTTCGGATAGGGTTGAGTCACAATTTGACCGTTTAAGTTTTTTCTTGCTTTGTGGTTTGGAAAACCCGACATGGATATTAGTTTGTTCACTATGAGTAGATTCTTCAGTTATGCTAGTTATGTCGCTAGGAGAAGAAAGTTCTGAGTTTGTGTGTTTATAGTGTATTTGTATATCTGTCATATGTTGGCTTGGTTATTCTAATGAGGAGTTGTTATTTGAGGATGTAAGTGGTACATTATTGACTGGAGAAGATATCTCTGTTGGTGTGAAAGGTACAATGTTGGTTTCTGGGCTTTTTTCAGTAGACGTGGATTCGGCTCTTAAAGGAGATGAAACAATTGTCTGGTCAGAAGAGGTACTTTCCGGTGGATTTGTGCAATTTGAAGCGACATGCCCTGATCTTTTACAGACGAAACATTCCATTTTGTCAGTAGAAAGGAAGATGCGGTTTTCATTATCTTCGAAACAGAGCACAAGAGAGGTTTGAAGCTCAAAAGTTTCGGAGGGCGGAAACACATAATCTTGTCTCCTAAAGCTAAGAATATGTGAGAATTCCTCCCCCGGAATGCCTGCTTTAAGAAATGATACTAGATAAGCAATTTTTAGATCTAGGCTTTTAACAGCGGTTTCGATAATTTCATGTGGGATAGACGACGGGGAGACATTGGATATTAAGATTCTCTTTGTAGGAGAAACGAGTTAGGGAGCCGATTTGTATGGTAGGATGAGATTTTACAAGTTCATCTACTATGTTTTTATTAGTTAAATATATACATACCCTATTGTTGGAGATTTTGGAGGCAAAGCAGATGTTCTTGGGTTCGATAATATCACCAATTGCTTTTACATAATCAAATAATTTGAGGCTGTCTTCGGCATGGAGTATGATTGATTGTTCTTTCTTTAAGTAGGTTGTTTTCGGTGTTGTTTTTGCTGCTGTTACATATGACATTGTAGAAATGTTGTTGTTTGGTGTATCTTGTTTGTTGCGGATTGTTGAATTTTGTTGTGACATTGTTGTGGAAGGAACAGTTGGTTTGTTGGTATTTCCTATGCTGCTCATGTACACATAAGCTGCACGTCAATTGTTGGTGTTAACTGACAATTTAATTTTTGATGAACTCAATGCCCGGCAAATTATTTGTATTAACTATTTTTATACAATAGAGTTTTAAATCACTTTCTGATAAAAAGGTATTAATTGTTCTTATCGTACAAAAACCACATCGGGCACACTATACCAGTTTTTAAACGATATTTTCGATGCTGAACGCTCACGATGTTGACTCGTCGACGGCTCAGACAATACTCTCTTTAATAACTTTAAACTTAAACGTTTTACTGAATTACTGAAACGTTTAAATTATTTATTCACTACTAATTTTATTTTTATTAATGGCAACAAGTTGATTTAAAGTGGTAGCGTGTTTCGTTTTTAAGTTTTTCATAGATGATACATTTATAGTTTTGCTCTCTGTCCAATCTTTGTTTGTTTTTAATTTGTTTTTCTTTAACATTTCTTTTATAGTCCAAGAATACTTTTTCACTTCGTTTATTTGCTAAGTGTTCCTTCTCGTTCAATTTACTGAAAAGGTAAGTAGTTGAAGTCAGTGATTCTGTATTAAGTCTGTTCATGGTGTTTTCTGGTAAACCTAACACAATTAGGTTTACTAGTGTGTTATTGTGAATTAACTTATTACCTTCTAACAATAATCTTTCTTTTTTGTGGTATATTCTGATAGAGAATAAAGTTGATATGTAAATGTAAAAGCATATTTTATTCGGGACCAACCTTTTTTTCCGTAAGTATCACAAAAGTTTATTTTTCAATCTGATTTCCTGTATATTTAATTAACATACTACTGTACCAATCTAAACATTGTTTTTCAAGTAGATATCTTAAACTTTCTATTTTATCTTCATCGTTTAGAATTTCGAATCTTTTACATTCTTTTTCAAATTCTTCCATCCATTGGCTAAAGTTTGATAGCTTCCCCATATTTTGAATGTTTGGTAGATCTTTATGGCTAACAGCAGCTGGTTATAATTTTTCTTTTAAATACTGATCACTATAGTATTTTTCATATACAAATGCGTGCACGTCATTCAAGATTTACTACGTCAGAACCCCACAGCGTTGCCAAAACATCAGAATAGTTAGTAAGTGAGGAATTTTTAAAATGTCAAATATTTGTCAAACTATAAAATAGTTTCGAAACACAATTCAGATTTCTGCTTTAATCTGAACCTTCTATAAATGCAAGGTATAACAGACGTTGATAAAGATGTTAATAGAGACATGGGGAATCTAAAATTTGCATTCCACGACATGTCTCCTCTACTAAGCAGAAATCGTTAGCGAATTGGTTTCTTGTACTCATAGAGTAGATCCGAATAAAATGAAAAAGACAGTAAAGATTCCATTTCACGTACAAATCGTCTATGTATCTGTTTATTCGTATTTCGCTTTAATAAAGCTTATCAGAACAGTTATTCATAGGCGTTCTCAACGTGAAAAATAGATCCTTTCTGTCTTATCAACGTCTGTTATACCTTGCATTTATAGAAGGTTCAGATTAAAGCAGAAATCTGAATTGTGTTTCGAAACTATTTTACGGATTTAATATCAGATGTCGCTATTGCGTCCGTTTCGAAGCCATTTTATCGTTGCCTCCCAAAGACAGAAAGGATCTATTTTTCACGTTGAGAACGCCTATGAATAACTGTTCTGATGAGCTTTATTAAAGCGAAATACGTATAAACAGATACATAGACGATTTGTACGTGAAATGGAATCTTTACTGTCTTTTTCATTTTATTCGGATCTACTCTGTATGAGTACAAGAAACCAATTCGCTAACGATATCTGCTTAGTTGAGGAGACATGTCGTGGAATGCAAATTTTAGATTCCCCATGTCTCTATTAACATCTTTATCAACGTCTGTTATACCTTGCATTTATAGAAGGTTCAGATTAAAGCAGAAATCTGAATTGTGTTTCGAAACTATTTTACGGATTTAATATCAGATGTCCCTATTGCGTCCGTTTCGAAGCCATTTTATCGTTGCTTCCCAAAGACAGAAGGGATCTATTTTTCACGTTGAGAACGCCTATGAATAACTGTTCTGATGAGCTTTATTAAAGCGAAATACGTATAAATAGATACATAGACGATTTGTACGTGAAATGAAATCTTTACTGTCTTTTTCATTTGTCAAACTATTATATTAACAGTAAATACACTTAGTTTTAAGATTACTGAAATACACTAAAATACATAGGAAAACATTTTAATACAAAATTATATATTCTAAATTTGAAACTTATCACTTTTAGAGCATTAATAATAAAACTGTCCCGCCATTATTTCTTGTTAAAAATAATCTATGTTATATGTTTAACGGAAATAGCACCTCCGGTTATACCGGAAATGAACAACAATTTTGGTATTTTAAATAAAACACACTATATATTATTACATTTTTAGATTATACGTAAAATTATAGACAAAATCTGTAAAAGGTAACAACAAAACTTTATATTTTTTGTTTATTTATCTTTTTTCAAAAATATTGACAGATATAGACAAACCAATTCACACAAAGAGTAGGTAACACCACACCTACAGTAGCGCATTTACTTGTATATATAATAGGGTGGAACGAAAGAGGTCAAAAATATAAAAGAAAATAAAAATTCTTGTGGGCGTCGTTTAAAAGTTGTGTCAGCTGATGAAAGTATTTGGTTTGAGAGCATTTGAAAATAAAAAAAATTTTGAGGTTCCATATTAGATTTGAAAAATAAAAAAACAAAAAAAATATTTTTGTAGAAAAAATCGGCGAAAAACTGCGACAGCGTGCATCTCATAGACGTTATATCCAGAAGGAGAAGGAAGGACTGTCAATCAAAAGTATATCTTTTGATGAGCGAAAAGACTGACTGACTTGAAACAAAAAAAAGGACTTACTAAAGTATCAAACACCTTGAGCATCATATATCGTCTATTAAAGTAGTGTCGTCTATTAAAATAGATAAAACACGTATTTAGGTAAATATAGCTATTTTATTAAATTAACTCACTCGTTCACAATGGTCGTAATTCAATCACACCAAAATATTATTTTCCGTTCCGCTGTGTTTATGTGTCATCACCGAACTACTCGTGACCATATAAGGTAATTAGTGTGTTCCAAGCCAATCACCGTATTAGAAGTTGAGTGTGACTTCACAATGTCATAACAGAACTACCAGTATTCCATCTTAAGCTGATTAGGACATTAGGAAGTTAGTGACTTAAGCTGATCAGCGTATTAGGATAATAGTGTGACTGCATTCGACCATCCTGACGTCACGATCGTCCTCGATCGTACAACACCTATTAAAAAAAATAATATGTTCTTTATTATTAAGAATGCCAATTTATAGAAAGGCTCCATTATTCTGCAGAATGACATAGTCTAAATCAATTCGTTTCAGATAGCTACAACTATCCATACAAGCTCATTTTTAAACATTAAAACATATGGCTGTCATTTTTCAGAATGACAATGTGAATAAATTTGTTTCGAATAGCTACGGCTATTCAAACAAACTCATTGAAGACATTAAAATATTTGGGTGTCATTTTGCAGAATGGTGAACTGAATATCCATTCAGAACATTAAAACATTTATTTGTCATTTTTCAGAATGACGAACTGAAAATCCATTCAGAACACTATAACATTTATTTGTCATTTTTCAGAATGACGAACTGAAAATCCATTCAGAACATTAGAACATTTATTTGTCATTTTTCAGAATGACGAACTGAAAATCCATTCAGAACATTAGAACATTTATTTGTCATTTTGCAGAATGACGAACTGAAAATCCATTCAGAACATTAGAACATTTATTTGTCATTTTGCAGAATGACGAACTGAAAATCCATTCAGAACATTAAAACATTTATTTGTCATTTTGCAGAATGACGAACTGAAAATCCATTCAGAACATTAGAACATTTATTTGTCATTTTGCAGAATGACGAACTGAAAATCCATTCAGAACATTAGAACATTTATTTGTCATTTTTCAGAATGACGAACTGAAAATCCATTCAGAACATTAAAACATTTATTTGTCATTTTGCAGAATGACGAACTGAAAATCCATTCAGAACATTAGAACATTTATTTGTCATTTTTTAGAATGACGAACTGAAAATCTATTCAGAACATTTAAACATTTATTTGTCATTTTTCAGAATGACGAACTGAAAATCCATTCAGAACATTAGAACATTTATTTGTCATTCTGCAGAATGACGAACTGAAAATCCATTCAGAACATTAAAACATTTATTTGTCATTTTTCAGAATGACGAATAAAATAAATTTACTTCAAATAGTCAGAACTACTCACATAAACCCATTCAGATCATTGAAACACTTTGTTGTCATTTTTCAGAATGACAATTAAAATATATTTTTTTTTTTTTTAGTTCCAGCTATTCAAACAAATTCCTTTTAAACAATAGAATATCTTTATGTCATTCTACAAAATGACTACACTATCATGTAACTAACCTGAATAATTTTAAGATCTTTGAATCTTAAATCTCTTGATGTTTTCTCCGCCAACAACTCCTTCATAAGGACGCCTTGTTCTTGATGAATGTATCTTCTTTTGCACGATATCTATCATTTGGTAGAACCTCAACAATCCTGAATGGCCCTCTATACTTTTCTAAAAGCTTCTTACTTTCATTGTTTGCTGGAAAACTTGTAACTTTTGTCAATACCGGGTCACCAACAGCATATTTCACTGGAGAGCATCTTTTTTTATTAAATTCGTTATTCTGTTTGATTCTGTTTTCTTCTAATCGTTTAGCTACATCCTTTCTCAATGACGTTACATCAATAATGTCCATATCATTATCATCTATGTATTTGTCTCCATCAACTCTTAATTTGTACCCGAAAAACACTTCACTGGGAGAAGATTTAGTTATTCGGTGTTTTGTCCCGTTTATTCCTTGTTGAATGTTTTTTAAATTCTTATCCCACATATCGGACTCAAACTTTGCACCCATTGTGGCCATGGTATCCAGTAATGTTTTATTTGCCCTTTCTACTTGGCCGTTGCCTCTTGCCATTCCTACTGCAGTTGTAAACACTCTAATTCCTCTCTCTGCCATATAATTCAAAAATTCTTTTGAAACAAAAGCTGATCCTGCATCTGATATCATTCGTTTGGTGTTACCAAATATTTTAAAAATTTCTTCTAAAGCACGAATAACATGTTTACTTGATGTATCTGGGACAGCTTCAACAAACACAAATTTAGAAAAGGCATCAATCAAAACCAAGACGTATTTATTTTGAGATTTCGTTAACACAAATGGCCCTAAATAATCGGCATGGAGTGTATGAAATGCATAGGCATTGTCGGCATGTCTAGCATATTTTGGAATGGAATGTAGATAGCCAGGCTTTTTTCCTCCCGGTTGTTTATGGTATAAACAGGCAAGACAAGCCGCAATGTATTTCTTAATAAATCTTCGCATTCGTGGAAACCAATACCGTTCTTTTATTCTTTCAATTGTTTTATCCAACGCAAAATGTCCAATATCGTCATGATTCATTTTGACAATTTGCCAACGACAATTTTTAGGCACATACCATCTTCTACCATATTCTGTTATTTTATAAACTTTGTTTTCTCTTAAATCATATTTCTTGAAAGTATCCTTATAATTTTCCTGATCTCCTGACAAAAGAATATCTTTAATTTTTTTTATTTCCGTATCTGTATCCTGTGCTTCTCTTAGATAGTCGTCTTCTTGGATGAGCATCACTTTAATTTCAAGACTTTCCTCTGCTTCAGTTCTTTCAAAGTTCCTACTTAAGGCATCTACATGTTGTAGTTGTACTCCTGATTTATGTTTTATTTCAAAACAAAAATCTTGTAAACACAAAACCCATCTTGCTATTCTTGGGATTATTGTTTGTTTTACTAATGCATTTTTAACGGAATTGCAGTCTGTTATTACAGTAAAATATCTTCCTGCTAAATAATATCTATACCTTTCTAAGGTTTTGACAATAGCCAAAAGCTCTAGTTCAAAAGAATCATATTTCTTTTCTTCTTTTGTGGTTTGCTTGCTAAAATAGGCAATTGACTTTTCACGACCATCAACAATTTGTGTTATTATGCCTCCACATCCTTCTCTACTTGCATCCGTGTAAACTATTATGTCATGTTTCGGATTGAATATTGTTAAAATTGGTTCTGAGACTATAACTTTCTTCATTTCTTTAACAATTTTTGTTTCTTCTTCTGTCCATGTCCAATTTACATGTTTTTTTAGTAATTGCGTCAATTTTGCAGTGCGTCTTGCAAAATTTGGTATGAACTTTCGGAAAAATGATATCAATCCAAGAAATTGCCTTAATTGATGCTGATTATTTGGCAAAGGAAATTTTTTTACTGACTCAATCTTATGTTTACTTGGTGAAATTTTATTAAATGAAATTTCATATCCCAAGTAGGTAATTTTTGTCATTAAAAATTTTGATTTTGACATCTTTACAGTTAGACCATAATCTTCTAATACTTGCAATACTTTATTTAATAGTTCCACGCCTTCCTCAATACTTTTTGAGGGAATTAAGATATCATTCAAATACGGAGTAATATTGTTTTTTTTTAAACTGTTCAAATATTTCGTTCATCATTTCTTGGAATACAGTCGGTGCATTAGATAACCCAAAGGGACAGCGTAAATACTCATAATGTCCTTGACTCGTAACGAATGCTGTGTATTTGATTGAGTTATCTGCCATAGGAATTTGATGATATCCTGCTGCCAAGTCCAAGGACGTAAAATATTTATAATTATATAAGCTGTCAATTATCTCTTCAATTATCGGCATTGTTGGAGGTATCTTTTTTGAAATTTTATTTACATGCCTATAATCTACCACCAGACGTTTTTGACCATCTTTTTTATCAATAAGAAAAGAAGGGCTTGCGAACGATGAATTACTCTTTCGAATAATATTTGCATCCAATAATTCTTGTATTGTTTCTTGTAAAATTTCTTTGTCAGCTGCAGGTGTTCTGTAGGGACGAAACTTAACTACATCTGAACTTGTAATATCGATTCTCATAACAACAGAATGCGATTTTTTTAGAGCTTTCAAATTTGTATAAAAACAGTCCTCGTGATTTAGCAAAATATTTTCCAACATCATTTTCTCGTGTTTAGATATATTTCCTGTACTTATTTCTTTATCTAAGTCTTTCTTATATTTAAATGTTAAACTATTATCTATCCTATAATACATAATATTTACATCTTCTGTAAAATTTCTTCCTATTAGAAGGTCATTAACCCAATCTTTATCCATGACATACAACATAATATTTAATTCTACAAAATCGATTTTTATTTTAGCAAATACATAATATTCAACTGATAAAGAATTTCCCAAAAATCCAGAAAGTTTTACATCTTTAGTTAATGATTTTATTTCTAATTTAAACTTATCTGCCAATTCTTTTGAAATTAGCGAACAATTGCTGCCAAAATCAATGAATGCAGTATGGCTGTGCTCATTTAAGAAAATAATTTTATTAAATTTATTTTCGGAAGAATCAAACTGTATTTGTTTAACAGATTTATTTTTTTCTAAATTTTTGTTCGCTTTATTTACTTTTGTCTCTTGACATTCTTTGTTCTTTTTAAAACAGTTTTGTTCAATATGACCTTTAATTTTACAAAACCTGCATATTTGGTTTCTGTGGTGACAATGTTTTTTTAAATGACCCTGAATTCCACAGCACATACAAGGTTTATTCTTGTTAAATTTGTTATTATGTACAAATTTTGATTTAGAAAAAACAATTGGATTTGTTAAATCAGGCAATTTTTCTGGACTTTTGTGATAAAGCTTATTTCTTAAATAAACTGCCAATAAATTGACATCTTTGATTTGAGCAACTTCAATAGCAGATTTAATATGTTCGTCTCCAATAGCACCAATTATTAAAGAAATCTTATCTGACTCGGAAAAATTTACTTTAAGTTTATTAATTTTTGCTAAATGTTCAAAATAAAATTCATATAATGAAGAACTCTCTGTTGGTTTATGATGGGCTACGTCCATAAAAAGATCATAAGTATTTCGTGTAGGTACTTTGAAAAGTATTTTCTAACACTGATCTCCATTCTGCCCAAGAAAATTGAGACCATGCAACTTCATTTTCAATAAAACTAGCGTACCATGTTTTAGCGGTACCTCTAAGCTTAGAAATCGCTTGAAATATAATGTAGTTATCAGACCAACTATACGTCTTAGCATTGTGCTCTATTATTTCAATCCATCGATCTATTTCTCCAATTAGTGGATCAAATTCAGGAATAAAACTGACGGATTCAATGTTTCTATTCGTACAATTATAAGATGCAGATGGTGAATTTATTTTTGTGGCATTTTCTCTAATTTGAGGCAAAGGCGAAGGCGTATAGGTTCTAGTTATTTTTGAATGTTTAGATCTTTTTCTTGACTTACGTGTTCTTTTCGTTTTCGTATACCTTGACTCCCTTCTCGGCGAAGAATCGGTAGACGAAATTGTTGTGGTTTCACTACTGGAACTACTATTTCGCTTGGACTTTTTCCTTTTCGGCATTTTGGACACTTTCAATCACTTAACATTAAAAACAGTTCACTAAATTCTACCGTAGGTTCTTTAGCACACTTCTGATATCGTCTATTAAAATAGTGTCGTCTATTAAAATAGATAAAACACGTATTTAGGTAAATATAGCTATTTTATTAAATTAACTCACTCGTTCACAATGGTCGTAATTCAATCACACCAAAATATTATTTTCCGTTCCGCTGTGTTTATGTGTCATCACCGAACTACTCGTGACCATATAAGGTAATTAGTGTGTTCCAAGCCAATCACCGTATTAGAAGTTGAGTGTGACTTCACAATGTCATAACAGAACTACCAGTATTCCATCTTAAGCTGATTAGGACATTAGGAAGTTAGTGACTTAAGCTGATCAGCGTATTAGGATAATAGTGTGACTGCACATAGTGAAGTAAGTCTCACTTACACCATCATGTGCCTAAGCTTCTGTCAAAAATCAGATAAGCTACATAGTAGTAACATGGATTGCAGCAGTGATAAAATGAATATAATTTCTAATAGCGATGATAGCGACGCCGATAAGGACAGCAATCCTCAGCACGATAACTGTTACTCATCAGGTCAGTATATTTTTATATAAAGTGATGACAGTAACGGAAAACAATGTTCATACCACTTTCGTAATATCTTAGGTTATGTTATGAATGAATTTTCAACATAAATTAACTACATAAAAAACACGTTAGTTCCACCAAAATATAACCTAACCTAATGAATGTATTATAATTAAGATTAAAATAGTTATTATTTTGTTTTTTTTTCCTTATTACAGATGACAGTGCTCAGTTACAAGAGCCAGCAACATGTGAAGAGGCAGTCGGAGAAGATTTTCCTGCAGAAGAGCCGAGTATAGAGGATATGGAAGTCCAAGGCTGTCAGAACAAACCGGTTTTAGCACGCAAACGCCAAAAGAATGAGTCCAAGAGGAAACGTGCAAAGAGACTTCGTAATAAGGGACAATCATACATCAATGTTAAGGGTAATATTGTGGCATGCAAGAGTTTTACAAATATTGATTGTGGGTGCCCTAAGAGATGCTTTTCATCATTCACAGAAGATGAAAGACGAATGCAGTTTGACAATTTTCATAAAATGGGTGATTTCAGCAAACAAAATGCATACTTATGTGGACTTATCCATTAGGCGTCCATACAGTGTAGACGTCCACGGTCTGGAGCAAAAGCCGAAAATAAAAGTACAAATTTGTTCCATATTCAAAAACGAGATTGCAGAGTTCGAGTGTGCAAAAAGTACTTTTTGTCTACTTTTGCTGTAAGCGATGGGAGAGTGACTAGAGCTCTTAATAAAATAAGAGATGGACGAACCCCTGGGGAAGACCTACGGGGTAAACATGTTGCTGCACGGAAGTTAACATCGTTGCAGGCACAATCAGTTATAGACCACATTAATCGTTTCCCTTTTTATCAAATCCACTATACAAGGAACGATAATCAGAACAGAAGATACTTGAGCCCAGATCTTAATATTGCAAAGATGTACAATCTTTATACACAGTGCTGTGTGGAAACTGAAATTGATCCTGTGAATGAGTATTACTACCGATCTACTTTCAACTCAAAATTTAATTTACAGTTTCACTTGCCTAGAAAAGATACACGTAAACATGCGATAGGTACAAGTAAATGGTAAATATTATGGAGCAACATCCAGAAACAAGAGCAGAGCTAGAAAGGGAACGTAAGCTCCACTTGGCAAGAGCTGAAAAAGCACGTGCTACTTTAAAGCCAGATAGCACATTGGCAAAAGAAAATGAAGATTTATGCACCTTAACTATTGATTTGCAAAAAGCGCTCCCGTTTCCAAAACTAACAGTGTCTGAGGCGTACTACCGGAGAAACATGTACTGTTACAACCTGGGGGTACATGATATGGGAAAAAATTTAGGGTACCTGTACGTATGAGATGTGACGATGGCAAGCAGGGGATCATAAGAAATTTCTGCGTGCCTTACCAAGCACATAAAACACAATCCCTGTAAATACATAATAATTTTCAGTGACACTTTTGGCGGACAAAACCGAAATATTAATGTAGCTTTAACTTTAATGAAACTGACAAAAGAAATAAAAAACGTAGACGTCATTGATCTAAAGTTCATGGTTTCAGGACAATCGTATCTACTTAATGATGCTGACTTTGGTCACATAGAACAAGCAGTATGAAATCAAACTATCTTCACCCCGGATGACTGGTACAGAATAATAACAACCGCACGGAAAACAAAAAACTTCTTGTTAGTAAGAGGCAGATGAAGATTTCCTGAGTGTTAAAAACTTGACAAAAGCAGTTACAAGACGACAGAAAAATATAGACGGGGACAAAGTGAACTGGTTGAAAATACAGTGGCTTTGTTTCCAAAAGGACAAGGAATATTGTATCGTGTACAAGAACACACTGAACAACTTTATGCCATTTGAAGAGCTTGATGTAAAACCTGCCAAACATGGTCGACCTTGTAGCCTTGCTCTTATTGAACAAGATAAACTTTATAATTGTCTCCGAAGTATGTTCTTTCTTAAGAAAAAAGGCATGCTGTATTTGTTAAAATACATCCTCCCTGTGAATCACGCTTTTTTTAGAAACATAAGGAGTCATCAGAATGAAGAAGAGGTCCGTTTCTTGATGCGATCTCTGAGGAGAACGAAGAAGAAATTTAAACCTTAATTATTATGCTACTAACAACATTTTTATGTATGTTTTATTAAATGTAAATAATATTTTTACTTTAATACCCAAAACTCATTATGGTGTAAGTCACTTTTTGGTATGCATTGTGGTGGTAAGTCTGTACTCTCATAATAAAATACATAAAAAAAACAAACATTGCAAAAAAATTATGTTACTCAGTTTAACAAGTAAATTTAGTACGTTGACTAGTAAAAACTTTAATTCAGTTTATCTGAATGATTCACTGATTTTTCTGAAGTGTCATAGGCAAAACCTTCGCAAAAAAATTGAAAAGTAGTTAATTTGACTTACACCACTATATTTCTCAGCCCTTCTACATAAAGGCAAAAAAATGATGATGATGGCTATTTGGATGGATATGGATATAAACTTATTGTATATATCTGCTTGATAAATTAAAATATAACTACATAAATTTAAACTACTACATAAAATCCATAACTCATTTATGGATATATTATGTTGTCGGTCGATGTCGTGTTTTTACATTTTTTAAAATAAACATCACAATGAGGCATTACTACATGAAACAAAGTGAACCAATAGGTACATTCTTTTTTATTTTATAACTTTATTATTTTTTATTTTATTTTATAACTGTAAGCCGTCTCAATGTATTTTGTATTAAAATTTCAGGAACGCTAGAATAATAATAAAATAAATTAAAAGAAAAAATAAAAATGTATGTTGCCTTAATAATATGTACATGTTAAAAACTTAAGATATTTTAGCCTTCTTTCTTGAAGGTTACCTTAGAACAAAAGTGTACACAAAAAAAGTTACAGCCCTTTGAAGTTACAAAATAAAACTTGTTTTTTTGCATTATCTCCTAAACTACTTGACAATTTGTAATAAAAATGGACACGTTACTTTCTTGTTCTGAAAGCATTTTTCATAAAAAAGAAACAACAAAATCTAAGAGCAGAGAAAATAAGTCCACAGTCAAAAGCAACCAACAGCACACACACACACACACACACACACACACACACACACACACACACACACACACACACACACACACACACACACACACACACACACACACACACACACACAGACACACAAATACACAATAAATGTTTAAAGTGACCCCCATTTTCTTCAATACACATTCGGTATCGTTTTAATAGGAAAAACCGAATGCGCTGAAAAATCATATTTTTCTGACGAAATTGATTTGCAGCTTCAACTATTCTAACCCTCAATTGTTGTTCGTCCTCTGTTGTTACAGAATACACTTTTTCTTTCATAAACCCCCAAAAACAAAAGTCCATGGGGTTAAGACCTGGACTTCTGGGTGGCCAAGAAATAGGGGCGTCACGACCCCTTCCGATCCATCGACCAGAATACTGCCTGCAAAGGTATTCCCGGACTTCATTACTGTAATGCGGTGGAGCGCCATCTTGTAGAAAACCACATATTTTGCCTTATTGCATTTATCACTTCTTCCGAATACTCTTGTAAATCGTTTGTCAAGAACTGCAAATAATTGTCACCATTTAAATTGTTGATATTTACCAGCTGTTAAAAATGATAAAGCTAGCTGTCATATGTCAAAACTAAATCTTAAAACTGAGAACAAATAAAATGACAGCTAAGCCACGCCCTATGATCTACAATTTTAGATATTACAATTTCCTTACAAATTCTTATGAAAGCAATTATTAATGAAAAAATGTCCATTTTTACTTTAAAAGTTCAAACAAAAAAAGTTACGTGGATTTCACTAAAATTCACTTTTACTTTAAATTTCTGAAGGTAGGACCTGGACTTATACTATACTCTCTGCCACGCGAACAAATTTATCTCCATACTACGAAAAGTATTTTGAAACGGCTTCTGAATTAGGACAACAATTTGAGGTTGAAATTGGCGGCACTAGACACAAACTTCGAAAATCTGCTTTTTAAAGAACTGGAACCATGCGGGTATCTTTCAGATTTGTTGCAAACGCCGTTCTAAAAACATCTCATATGAGAGACGGCTTACAAACAAAAAACAGTGATTACTCTTATCTGAAGTGACACATTACTTTGAGTATAAATCACTTTTTCTTCGACAAATTTGCCGGTTTTTTTTTTCGACTAACTAAACGCGTCTGCTCATTATGGCCACCCTTTTAAACCTCCTCTGTAACTACACATACTGCACAATTACCTATCACTACACACTAGATTGCCATGAAAAGGGATGAAGAATGAGAAAACATTACAAATTTGACGTAAAATTTGGACTAACCGACCTCAGCGATCTAAATGGATATTTATTTGAAACGCAATATCGAGCGGCTTTCGATCAAAGAAAATACCAAAGAATTGGCGTCTGTGAAATATAAACAAACTGTAAAATGGTTTATTATTGACCTCGGTGACGCAAATAGGATTGAAAATACTTTGGTGTTTTAATACGTAAGGTAGGAAATGAAATACACTAAAAATATTCTTCGGTGTCTTAACAAATACGAGGGGATTTCAATATATACCAAGGAATTTTAAAATGCTACATTAGGAGGACAGTGTTATTACACTATTTAAAATGATATATACAGGGTGTTAACTAATTTTGGACTTGCGACTCACATGTGCACCCTGGTAAGATTTTGTTGCTATGTGCTGACTGGCGGTGATGTGAGTCTTATTAATTTGATTTCTATTTTTGTCAACAAATAAATAAAAGTCAACTAAAATAAGGATATCTATATATTGCGCAAAAAACATTACAGTTTTCCAGTCAAAATAGTTTAAAAATATGTTTTATAATTCAAAAAACTAATAATTCCTAACGTCAAACAAACTAAATTATATCAATTGCATAACAAACAAATAAAAAACTTGACTCTTAGCATGTAAATTAGTACAGCACTTGCCAACACAAAGTCCAGTTTTTCCATACAGTTTATACAGTTTTCACAATGATATATTGTTTGTTTTCGTAAGTTATTTTTTGAACATTGCCTACAACATTTTCTTTGTGTTTTTCCGGCATAACTTACTGCAGAAATTTTAATAGTTATATGTGGTGCTTTGTTGTTTGTAATAATTTTATTTTGTTGATTTGGTAAAATCAAGGTAAGAATCGATAATCGAAAATCATAGAGTGATATTTTATGACCTGAGTACTCATTGTATAACAAATGTGATTTTAATAGCATTAGTTGAAGGAAATGTATTCCTAATTTTTTATACCACCTCAACGTCTTTCTGTCACAGGAGTAGTAGGAACTCAGTCAATCTTGTCGGTCAACTACTTTTTAATGCTTATTGTAATGAAATATGGGAGCAGGTTTGCTCTTCGTTTGTTGTCTTTTGTCAATATATTCAATCATGTCGTTTCTAAATTTGTTGGATATATACAAAACGTCCCTTTTGTCTTTACATTTTCCTACCAATATGTTATTACAGTAGGTCGCAACTGTTTCACCTTTCTTTAATTTTTTGGCTATTACTCTAAGATTTTCTTTTCGTTTGACATTGAGGGTGCCAGCGCAGTGTGTACTTCGTGTGGTTAAATAGTGAGCTAACTCATATTAATTATTAAAGTGGTCCTTCTAGATGCTACTTTCAGAATCTGGATGTTTTAAAATTAAACCATTTGTTTCAGTTAACATATGGCGTTTTTTTTATGTACTGGCGAAAAATCAGACGCCCACGCCTTCTTAGTACCATTGACTCATCCAGAGACAAACTTTTTCCGGGATAATAAATGGCTTTCATCTTTCTGTTAAAAAAATTAATGACTGGTTTAATTTTTATCAGACCATCTATAGAATGTTGTTGGTCACTATTGGTAAAATGTAGACATCTCATGATTAATAGAAATCTGTTACGACTCATGTGCTCAGCGAAGCATTTTAGAATAAACAGATAGTGACCTTTCCAGTAATCTTTTCATCTATTTAACGTTATTGTTACTGTGTGCAACACTCGTGCTAAGAAAATCAACATTTCTTTAAATGTAACAGGTTTCCATCGTGTAACTCTGGACTTCTCAGCAATTCCCTCCGAACAAAAAAACCATTTAGCATAACGATTAGTTTCCTCAACAAATAAATTTACTAGTTTATCATCAACAATAAATCTAAAAAACCGATAGGTTCTTTATTGCCTGGAATTGTTTCTAGAAATTGCTTTTTGTTAGTCAACTGAAACTTTTTCATTTCCCCTGATTAATCGGACCACTGAAAAATACCATTAATAACATTTTTTTTTTGTAACAAATTACCATAAAAATCAATTACCAATATTACCTTCCGCATCATCTGTATGCTCTTCCGAATTTGATTCACCTCAACCGCAGTCCCAACCACTTATATCAAAATCTGAATAACCATTATTATCATAATTCTGCAATATGTTTAAAAGTTTTTCTTTCGTTAAAGGTATTTTACGTTTTTTTTTTTTAGTTTTAATGGATCTGAAATATCGTTATCCATATTTAGTTAAAAAAAAAGAAAAACTTAAATCGGCTAATAGCTTTAGCTAGTTTATGTTCTAAACAACACGCTTACAGATTCATAAACACGTACCTGTAATACTGTCGAAATACTAACGTGTTTTTCTTAGCCACGTCTCTCCGTGGTGTGTACTAGAGCCTTTCTTCGAAGGTCGCTTTTGATATTATGTCCCATGTTGCTCCGTCAATTAATCGATAGCAGGACGTTTTAGTTCTTTTTGTTCTATCAGTTAGATTCTGCCGTGAAACTGCAAACTGCAACACTATATCGGATCTAACGTAGGCCTAGTACAACTGAATTCTCTTGGCTTTATTTTGAGGGCTGGATATGAAAATATAAGGTTAAATTAGTCTTTTTGCTTTTTTTTATTGATTTCTTGAGTATTATTCGTGAAATTGAATCTTTTATCGAGGTCAACTTCTAAGTGTTTGACCAAATCTAATTGGATTACATTACCCCCATCGTCAGTTCTACTACCGATGGATTTTACTGCTGCGTAAACATAATAAACTGCGTCTTTTCAGCGTTGATTTTTATTTTCCGTTTATCTATGAAGTCCGAAATTCTTTCTAAATGATTTTCTAACGTTTCGACGATTCTTCTGTCTTATTTTCCTGTTGTACATATTGCCATCTGCATTTTTGCATCTATTGCTAAATCTAAAACAAAAATGCTGCATAAAATGTGCGAGTCATACTGTTCTGAGGTATCCTTTCCTGAATTTCTTGGATCCTAGACATCTTTTAATCGGCTGAAACTTAAAATGTTCTATTAGTTAACTAAGTATCACAAATATTAACTTAATAATAGGGCAATCTATCTCTGTCTAACTTGTAGATAAGCATTTTTCCAGGCTGTATCCTACACTTTTTTAATGTCGAGAATAGCCATTCACATTTTTGATTTCTAATAAAGCGGATTTTGGTGTCGTTAACTACTCTTGCTAGCTGTAGTTCGCAATTTTTTCCTTTTCTGAATCAAAATCAGTCTTCTTGTATGATTGTTTTTCATTCTGTACGTTTCATTGGCCTCTTATAGATAATTTTTTTCAATATTTTTCCTGGAGATTTCAGTAGGGATATTGTCCTATAACTTTCTGGTCATCTTTCGTCTTTTCTTGGTTTTAGTAATGGTATGATTTTCGCATGTTTCCAGTTGTTCAGAAAATGTGCTTTCTCCAGGCAAAATCTAAAAACGTCGCAGTGAAATAATATAAATGCCACCTCATTAAATATATCTATCTATCTATCCAGGCAAAATCTAAGAATTTAATATAATTGTACACTTACCCGCATGAAAAAACATAGCACTTGCAAAATTGTAATTCCCCTTAAACCTCGAATCAAGTGTCAAACACAATTTGAAGTTGAATTGCGTTTTTAATATCTTAAAGTATCAAATATCCAATAGTACTATGCACCGTATTTTTACACGTTTCTTATCAACCGAAGTTTACACTAAATGACCTGGAACCGGTCCCCAACGAAGAACTAGAGCCCATAATGATCGTTTCATCCTCTTACAAAGTCTACGAGATCATCGTGCCACGGCTGTACAAATCCGAAATCAACCTCAGTACATTCGGAATACTAACGTAAGTGAACGAACAATTAGACGAAGGTTTGGAGAAGCAAATGTAAGCAGTCACAGACCTGCAACAGGCCTACAATTTCTCAGGCGCCATCTAGTTGCGCGGCTTCTAGTTTTATTAACCGATAAGTCCAGGTTTAATTTGCAGTCTCTAGATGGCCGTGAAAGAGTATGGCGAAGACCACATGAGCGTTTTGCATAATATGCCTTTAGTCCTAGGGTAGGCTATCAAGGGGGCTCAATTATGGTGTGGGCTGGAATTTCTCTAGAGGCATCGTTCCGAGAGGCTTCATAACAGCTGCCAGGTACATTCATAAAATTCTTCAAGATTTTGTTGTGTCTTATGCTGGTTTTGTTGGAAATAACTTTGTTCTGATGCATGATAATGCCAAGCCTCACAGTGCAAGAATCATTTAACAATTTTTAAACGGAGTAAACATTCCTGTAATGGATTGGCCAGCATTGAGTCCAGGCGCAAACCCAATAGAAAATGTTTGCGCCATGCTTGGGCGAAGGATACGAAGTCGTGTTCCTGTCCTTTTAACCTTAAATTTGTTACAAAGATCTCTTTTAGAGGAATGGAAACTTATTCCTTAACAGGTCATTTCTTATTTGTTTTTACGCATGCCAAGGAGAATTTACGCACTAATTCAAGAACGTGCAGAAAACATTCATTATTATAATCAATTTGTCTAGACATATGACTTAAGTTTTCATTAATTGCGTGTCATTTGGTACAACATTTACTTACATTTTTTGTTTTATTTTTAAATCGTTATCTACTGAAACAGTTGTTTGTTCAAAACTTTTTATTAGAAATTACTTAAACAGTTTGTTTTGTTTGTGTTTACGTTATTATGATAGTAAAAGTTTAAAAAGAATTAAAATTTTAAGTTTTTATTTTAAAATGCAAGTGCTCCGTTTTTTGTAACGGTGAGTTTTGTATTATTTTCTTCGGTAGCTCCTTAAGTGTAATATCGTGGATGTATGTCTTCTACTCCTGGGTCTCTGTTTCCTTTTATTTTCTAATGATTTTTGCTACTTCTGCTGGAATGACCTAGTCTTTTTCTTCTAATAAAAATTCACTTTTTCTTCTTATCTTTTCGTATCCGTTGTTGACCATTTCTACGGTTTGTTCTTCCGACATATTTTTATTTTGCCCCTTTATTTCGGCCATTTTTCTTGCAATTGTGTCCACTTTTTGTGAGTTTCGTAGTTTCTTCTTCGTCGAATATTGGGGGCATCTTCTGTTTCACTTTCGTTATGGCTTTTAGCATTTTTTAAATATTTCCATCATAAATCTTGAATTTTATTCTTTTTGTCCTTCGATATGCTCTTCTGATTATGTTTCTTCATTTAATAAATTCTTTCAGCTCATTCGAAATTATAAGTTCTGTTGTTCGTGTATTCTTGCGGTATGTTATTATTCATTGCTTGTTGAATTTTTCTTGATTCTGATGATGATTTCTTCTATTTTTATTTCCATTTCATCTGTGTATTCGAATTCTCTTTTCATTTTTATTTAGTTTAGCTGTCTTCTGTAATTCGGCCAATTAATTAAGCCTTAAATAGAGTACTTTTAGCATGAAATATCGTTCATCTTTATTTAACACAATATTATTTCTCTTTTAATATTACAAGTACGGTTACTGTGACCAACCAACCAACCAACTCTTACGATCCACTACGTGAGCGTTTCCCTTAAGGAAGTTTGGGGGACAAATCATGGTTCTAAATCTGATTGCATAAGTATTATATTATTACTGAGTATCTAAAAGTTAACATGATTTTTCTGATATGATGTGATATCTGAAAATTAATATGAGGCAATTTCCCTAGCGGGGTGTATGCTAATCTCCTTCCGTATCCTATTTCAATTTATATTTAGTTTGTTTTAGTTACTAGTTCCTGTATTGTTTGGCATAATAAATAATGTATCTTTCTTTATTCAAGGTTCAACCAATCTAGTAGGAAAGTTTACTCAAAGCGTGCGGCGGATAGTCCAGGATGTAAAAGATGAGGGCACAGCCACAGGTGCTACGAAGGAGGAGGTCATCGACACTAATGAAAGGCTCAGAGCAGTGAGAGTTCGAATGGATGAATCCTATGACACCGCGAAGAAGGCTTTAGTCGGACTGATGGGAAAATACAATGAGAGCAAGAGCGTGCACAACATATTCCAAAGATATAATATGCTCAAAGCAATGATCAAGGTAACAATTTTATTAGCTAATATTAAGAATAATGCGAGCAAACTTGTCATTTAATATTGTCAACCTTATAAGTTTACAAGTTATATTCTTCATATTTAGCAAATTTCATGCTAGCGTATCTATTACAAATCTTACAGTATTTAACCTTCACGATGCAAATTTACGTCGTTGGTGTAAGCCATGAAAAATCGCGAATTCACGATTCAAAATTTATTAAAAATCTTGATATTATTAAATAAAAAAAATATTGTTACTAATTATTTTATGTTTAATCCTTGTTTTTAAAGTAAATAAAAAATAAGTACCACATTGGAAAAGTTGATCTATTGTATGTTAAAGGAAGAAATTTATGTAATTTTTTAGTTGTATCCCTGATTTGTGGAAATAACCAATAGTGGAACAATTAGAGAACAATTTTTTGGGTTTACGCACCTTTGCCCGTCTTTCTTATCACTGAGACTCAAAACTAGTTTAGCTATTTTTGGGAGGTATTGTATCATGTGGTATTTAATATTAATAAATCATGGACTTGTGGTATTTCAGTTTTTAATAGCATATTCTAGTTCTCTAAAATTTACTGGACCTAGCAGAAAATGGTTTTGCTCATTTGAAACACCGGTGTGACCTTTAGATAGTTAGAATGATTGAGGAGCAATTTGATCAAAAATTTCATCAACTAATGTATTGTTAAGACATATTGTATTAGAGATAGGTTTTCTGTTTATCTTTGAATTTATCTTTGATTTATCCTGAAGAACGAATATTCTTGTTTGAGACAAAATGTTTCCAACTTTCTTTAGCTATTGCTTTTATTTTTTTTTTAACTTTTTGCCATGATATCTTGATATTTCAAGTAATTTTCTAAGTTAATAGCCTTTTTTATATTCCATTTACTTTTCGTGATAATTTCTTCGTCTTCTTCTTCTCCTTTTTATATAGACATGACTCTGTCTGTTTTTCAATGTGCCTCCAGTAATTTGTCGTTCCATCGTTTCTGAGAGTCTTAGTATTAGGGAACCATCTTTTGCCGTCTCTACTACTCTATTTGTTTTTATTCAGCTTATCTTTTCATTCTACTCTTCTATTTCTTACCCAGTTCTTGTGTTCTCCACCTTGCAACTACGTCGTATATCTGTACTTCTAGCTCTGTCCCAGAGTGTTTTACCATCAATTTTTCATCCAGTGTTTTCATCTCTACTGTTTCATTTACCATCAAGTGTTTTTATCTCTGCTGTTTCTAACATCCATTTTATCCTCTCTGTGTCAGGTCTTGTTTCTGCCGCGTATGTCAATATTTTTCTGATGACTGTTTTGTAAATTCTGCCTTTCATTTCTTTCCTGATATTTTTATTTCTCCATATTGTTTTATGTAGGCAGCCTTCGGCTCCGTTTGCTCTATTCACTTGATCTTCCACTTCAGTTTCGAGCTTCCCGTAGCTATATAATGTGATGCCTAGATATTTAAACTCCATCACTTGTTCTATTATCTGACCTTCCAGCTCCAATTTACATCTTAGTAAATTTTCTGTTGCAACCAACCATTTTTTGATGAATGTAATGCCTAGATATTTAAACTCCATCACTTGTTCTATTATCTGACCTTCCAGCTCCAATTTACATCTTAGTAAATTTTCTGTTGTAACCAACCATTTTTTCTTTTTTGGAGAAATTAACATGTTAAATTTTGTGGCGGTTATATTCAATTGGTGAGCATATGTTGTTGTCTCTTTATGAGAGAAGTACTGCATAGCAGATTATTTTAAGTTGTTTTTCTCCCATTTGGTATCCTTGTTTATTTCTTACTTTTTTATTATTTCATCCACAATCAGGTTAAATAATAGAGGACTCAGGGAATCTCCCTGTCTTATCCCATTGCCATCTTCAATATGGTCGGTTAGTTCTTGTTCTACTTTTACTTTTATTGTGTTGTCTTGGTAGCTATTTTCGATTGTTTTGATTATTCCTAGAGGTATCTTTCTTGTGTACAGTAAGTGGATAACGTCTTTTAATTTGATCCGGTCAAATACCTTTGTAAGGTCCACGAAATATAGATATGCTGGTTTGTATTCTAATGATTTCTCTTGCACTTGCCTTATAATTTCATTCAGTTTATTTGTTATCACTTTGGTTGTTAATTTTAGTGTTGTGTTTTATAAATTTATTACTCTGTAATTTTCCGGCTCCGATTTGTCTTCCTTTTTGAAGAGAGGGATAAGAATGCTTGATCTCCAGTCTTGAGGAATTCTGTTTTTTTCTAATATTTTTTAGATTAGTTTTAATAGTTGTTTGATCAGATCTGGTCCACCGTACTTTAGGAGTTCGTTCGGTACTCTGTCCTCTCCTGGTGATTTCCTATTTTTGAATTTGATTAATGCTTTCTTTACCTCTTCCTCCTCAATGTTTATTTCTTCGTTTGTCATCACTTCTGATGGTATTGGTTGATTATCGTCACCTTTAGCAAATAGGGATCGAAAGTAGTCTGCCCATGTTTCCTTCTGAATGTGTTTCGTTTTTATTATCGTCTCTTTTCTTTGTCCTGTGATAATTCTTTATATTTCTTTTTGTGTTCCGTAGAAATCGTGTTCCATCTGTTTTGAGAAACTCTCACAGTGTTCGTTTTTTTATTTGTCTAACTAAAGTAATTGTGCCAGTTCTAATTCGTTTATAGTGGTTGCATGCCTGTTGTGTTTGTTGGGCTCTGTATTGTAACAACGCATTTTTCTTTTCTTCACATTTTGTCTTCACTTCCTCTCTAAACCATGGTGTTTTCTTTTTTGATATGTTAGTGTTTGTTACCTTTTTCTCTCCAAGTGATTCTGTTGCTGCGTTAATTATGTTATTTTTGAGTTTTTCTCAGCTTTCCTCGATGTTATCATTTTGCAATATTTTATTCCCAACGATCTTATCTGATATTCTTTTCCTGTATAAGTATTCGGGATAATTTCTTCAGGTAAATTATTGTTTTTAATCTCTATATAGATCATAAAATGAGTTGATCCCAAAGTATCTGGATATATAGACCAATTAATTTTATTGACTAGATCTGCCGTAACAAATTTAACATCAATAGGACTTATTTTGATCTGGTTGGATTAAAATAGTAGGTTCTCCATTATTAATTACTTTAAAATTTAGATCATCTTCAGTTTTAATAATTTGTGTTCCAATTGTATCATTATAACCAGATCCCCAAATTGTATGATGAGCATTGAAAACTCCACTTATATTAAATGGGCCACTGACCTGTGAGAATATGTTTGTCCAATCATTTATTGTTCTTTTAGAAATAAGAAGTTTGTATACAGATAGAACACTTAGTTCAATTGTTTTAAATTTAATTTTGATGTCACAAACTTCTATTTTGGTAATAAAGTTATAATTTAGGTTTAGTTCACTGAAGGTAATTGTATTACAACTTAGAATGGCTACGCCCCCATAGCCATCGTCCCTATCTCTTCTAGTAAGATTTTAATTATTAAAAGAATAATAATAGTCTTTTTTAACCACGTTTCACTAATGAGCATAATATCGATTGTTTTATTGTTAAATATTGCACTAAACTGCATTTATTTGACATAATAAATCTAGCATTCTACTGACTTATTTTTAAAACATATACGACCATTAGGAGCTAGTATTTTTATTGTTTCTAAAACATGTTCCAAGCCAGTGATTATTGTCTTATCGTCAACCATTTTTATATCTTCTCTTGAACAAATATTTTTTTAAATATTTTTTTTTGTTAATTGGTTTTTATTTTCTACATTGTGATAATTTGGTTTATGTGGGTAAGTCATTTAGTAAGTCCAATGGACGTTGGATATAATGGACTACATGTGATTAGGTTTATATTCCAACATTTATAAAATTTTTTGAACTTACAACTGCCAAATGACATATTGTCTGCAAACAAGACTGCTGGGAATGCCAAGAGTTGAAAACCGATTTCCATGTTTATCGCTCACGTTCTTTGCTGTTTTACATTCTAATGGAGTTTATTCAAGCCAATTGCTGAAGTAGTGATAACAGTTAAACAATTATAACTTCCATAGTTAAATATATCTGCAGCTACTTTGGCAAACGGTATGTCTGGTCTTTCGTGTTGCAATAATGTTTTTTTTTTGGATGTTGCGACTATATTTTAGGCAAGTTTTTCAGAAACAAATTATTCTACACCAGAAAGTAGCTGCGGCCAATAAAATATTTTCCTAAATTTAGATTTGGTCTTTTCTGTACCAAAATATCCTACATGTAATTTGGTAAACATTAGAGATCTTAGCTTAAATGGTACAATCAGTTTCAAGATACATGCAGGTTATTTCTGATTTTGTAATACACTTCAACTTCTGGACTTATTTTCACCTTTACTGGATATCCATTTTCACAATAACCTTTTACTTGCCTTAAACTCACGTCTTCACCTGCTGCATTAAATTTTATTCGATACTGCCGAGATCTTTCTACAACTTCAGTAAAAATCTTATCTTGTTTTGCTTCATTTTTACTTGGAATATTAAAATCATCAAAATAGAGACCTATAAACAAATTTTATTCACTTTTCTGGACTGACATTTAACCCAAATGGAAGTCTTTTTAAAGTCATATTTCCCAAATAGTTTTATAAATGTACAATATCTTGTACTCTCTCTATACAACTAAATATGGCAAAATCCTTCTTATAAATTTAAAACAGTGAAGACCTTCTTTCCTCTTTGACCCTAATTTTTCTACAGTAGGTATGAGAAATTGATCAGAATAAACATACTTATTTAACATACAATTTTAGATTCCCTTGCCGAGTAATTTATCAAGCTGTTTGCTTCGCAAGTTTTAGGAAGCCAGTGGGAAAAATTGAATTCGTGTTCGCCAGGTAGAAATCGTTTGATTTCTCTTTTTGATTTTAGATGGCGTAGTAACGTCCGTATATAGTTATTTTGATAACTATTGTCTAGGACGGGAAAGATTTTTGTTTTGGTTCAGAGTAGTGGCTATACCGCTCTGAGGAGCGAAATACGTATAAGCGGCTGTCGCTGCCCTGTATCAAAACAAAAATCTAATACCGTCATTATGTTTTATTACTTTACTTCGATTGGAGTACCAAAAAATGAATTCACTACGAATTTTGACCATGATGAACGGCATGTGAAATGCAATTTTAGATTCCCTTGCCGAGTAATTTATCAAGCTGTTTGCTTTGCAAGTTTTAGAAGGCAGAGTGGTAAAAATTTGAATTAAGTTTCGCCAGGTAGAAATCGTTTGATTTCTCTTTTTGTTTTTAGATGGCGTAGTAATGTCCGTATATAGTTATTTTGATAACTATTGTCTAGGACGGGACAGATTTTTGTTTTGGTTCAGAGTAGTGGCTATACCGCTCTGAGGAGCGAAATACGTATAAAATGAATTCACTACGAATTTTGACCATGATAACGGCATGTGGAATGCAATTTTAGAATCCCTTGCGGAGTAATTTATCAAGCTGTTTGCTTTGCAAGTTTTAGAAGGCACAGTGGTAAAAATTTGAATTAAGTTTCGCCAGGTAGAAATCGTTTGATTTCTCTTTTTGTTTTTAGATGGCGTAGTAACGTCCGTATATAGCTATTTTGATAACTATTGTCTATGACGGGAAAGATTTTTGTTTTGGTTCAGAATAGTGGCTATACCGCTCTGAGGAGCGGTATAGCCACTAGGCCTATAAGCGGCTGTCGCTGCCCTGTATCAAAACAAAAATCTAATACCGTCATTATGTTTTATTACTTTACTTCGATTGGAGTACCAAAAAATGAATTTACTACGAATTTTGACCATGATGAACGGCATGTGAAATGCAATTTTAGATTCCCTTGCCGAGTAATTTATCAAGCTGTTTGCTTTGCAAGTTTTTATACGTATTTAAATGTAAAGCATTTAAACACACCTACCAGATTAGCATTATTTTAAAGGGTACTTTACCAGTGCCTACAAAAATATCTTTATTATGAATTATACATTTATTACGTTCACTTTTATTATCATTTATCTCATCTACCTTTTTTATCAAACCTAAGTTGACACATAAATTAATGCCTAAAATTCTCATATTGTCGACATCGAACAAGACAAACCTGATATAGAATTCACCTTTTTTATTTAGCATTTTAAAATTACTTGACCTATGGTATTTTACTTATTGTTGCCGTATGTTATTAGGAGATTCATTTTTTGTTACTTTTAAGATATCGTTTAAATTCAAACCTTCAATTTTTTTTACACGAAAGCAGTTACAGTTAGCACCTGTGCCTAATTTAAAAGTGATAGTTTTATCATTATTAACAACCTTAGTTGTCCAACAGTTGACTTGATCATTTTAATAATAATAAGATACTGTCTATATTTGGCAAACCACCTACAGTTGTGTCATAACTATCATTTGTAACCTCATAGACTCTTTGATTAGTATTAGCAGACCTAGAGGCTACTCCTGCATTAGCTAAATTAAAATACTTGCATACTACCTGGAAATGATTTGCATACTTTACCAAAAGCTGGGCAGCTTCTGGGACCATATCAATCGTATTACTTTTATCTGCACCTATATTTCTTATAGTACTATTTTTAAAACTGTTATTTTCTCTTCTTCTCAAGCTGTTACGTATCATTTCGTTTTTAAGATTTTTCAATTAAAACTTGCTCGCTTCTGCTGTTTTCTACAATGGATCTACAATGTCAAATTTGGATTTCTTAATAATCTCTCTTGCACTGTCTGAGCTCTAATGCCACTTACTATTTTAAGTGAACAGTTTTTGGACAAGTGAATCTTCTAGTATTACAAAATTACATGGCTTTGCAAAGATTTTAATGTCTGTCAGGAACCTGTAAAATTCTTCATCTTCACCTTGACTTCTATTGAAGAACTTATACCTGTTATGTTTCATTCCGAAGTGGTTTGCAATACTCCTCAGACGCCTCTATTACTTTATCCTTCTTTTTTTCCTTATTACCAACAAACTTTAACGCTCTAAAAATGTCTTGAGCATCTTCGCAAAATTTAAGAAAATTGCAAGTTTGGTATCGTCATTTTGGTGCCTTGACAGACTCGATTTTATAGGTTCGTTACAACTGGATTCTTATTTAGGGTTCTTTTAGACCTGACACCATGTATTATTATGTTTACTGTGAACATGTAAGTAAAGACACACAGACATACGTTTTTATATTTTATTTTTGCTCCTTAACAACTTGAAACTTTTTATAACCTAGTCATCCTGTTCACTGACCTGATTAACATCCCTGCCTTCACTGGTGGTGCTGCCAACCTAAGCTGTACAATAGATGCTGTATAGAAGAGTACGTTAGTTGCTGAAATATATAATAGCAAGTAGTATACCTTTAAAAATTAGGTATCAGGGATGCTGGCAGGCATACCTTCTGGTTTTGGCCTTTTCTTACATAAACTTAATTCGCAGACAATGTAACATGAATTAACATTTGCTGCTGGCAATCTATCTATCACCGGATCTTTACATAATAACCACTTTTATGTGAATTTCACTAAATAGTGTAATGTGGTTAGAATTTAATTCCATATTTTGTAACTTTAATAATAAATGTAGAATAGAAAAAAAAAATGTCTTTATGCTTGTGCGGTTCATTAAGTGCACTTTGCACTTTATGTAGTTGTGAACTAATCAATAAAAACACAATAATGAACTCGTGTGTCATAAAAAAACTAAAAACTAAGTTTTAAATAAAAAACCGTCGTGAAAACATACATCTTTATTTAATCTTCTAATCGATCTTTTCTCATTTCTGACAATACTGACCAGAACAGTCTTAAAATCCACATTCTTTTAAAGCTCATCAAAGTAACATACTGAAGAGCAATATTTCAATACTTTGGTCCAATTTTCAACTTGTTTTTCTCATCAAGACTTAGGATCACATGATGAATCGCATGTTGCATTGATTTTGAACTCGTCGTAGAATATTGTATGATTTTCAAACACTAATAAATGTATTTTTTGCATTTTTTGCTTGCACACAATGTTATCTTGCGGATAGTTTATGCTTTGCCTAAAAGAAAATTTATATTAGGAACTGTAAAAATATTTCTGTACAAAAAAATAGTCCACAAAATCTTGCATATATTTATGTATAATTCACGGATTTTTTTTAGAAAAGCTCTAACAGGTTAACGTAGATAGGATTTTTAATGTAAAATTTGTTATATTACTTTCAAATTATGATAGTAATATATTAGTCCAGAATATGATTGCTTTCTACTAAGAATTATCTATATATGCATGAATTTACTTGAAATTATGATAGTAGGTAAAAAAGAGCTTAAAGATCAAAATCTACCCTATGTCAATATGTGCTTTCCTTAACTCGAGGGTGAAAAAGTTTATCAAAAAAAAAACTATGATAATCGCTTTTTTTTTTTTTTTTTTTTAACATCCAATGTTTATTGCAATCTGTCTCATTATAAACAATAAGCAATATGTATGATTTATGTACAATAACATAGTGGGAAGCTGCCCAGTGGCGAGCACCCAGGTAAAATATAATATAAATATAATCTATGATAATCAATTAGTTTAAACTTTCACTTAACAAACAGAGTTTGTACAGGTAAACATCACTGACACTCATATGAGAATTACAAGGCTAGAAACACAAATTAAGGAAATATTTAGAAAACACTTTTCACCGCATCACGAAAACATCAAAAAAACATCAATTTAGACAAAAAAGACATTGAGTTTATTAAGGCTATATACTGGAACCAAAAAGCAGTAGTAAAGGTGAACGATATAGAAACAAATAATATACTGATTGCGAGAGGGGTTAGGCAAGGATGCGTCTTGTCTCCGACGCTTTTTAATGTGTACTCACAGGTCATATTCAGAAAAGCCTTATGAGAAAGAAAAGAGGGAATAAGAATTGGTGGGGAAATCATAAACACCATGAGATTTGCAGATGGCACGGTAATTATGGCTGAGAGTATAGAAGAACTACAAACTTTACTAGATGCAATAAATAGTGAATGCATTCAAATGGGACTTGACATCAACACAGATAAGACCAAATTTATGATTGTATCAAGGAGTCCAATAAATAATGAACAACTAACTCTTGGTGGACAGCAAATAGAGAGAGTGACAAAATATAAATATCTGGGAGCTTACATCAACACAGAATTAGATCCAGACCAAGAAATCAGGGTACGAATAGAAATGGCAAGAGCAGCGTTCTTAATAGATGCCTTTGAGATGTATATATACAGACGAATGTTGAGGATTCCATGGGTACAAAGAGTTACTAATGTTGAGGTACTTCGTCGCATGTGTAAACAAAAAGAATTACTAAGAATAATCAAAGAGAGGAAAATGCAATACTTGGGTCATGTGCTGAGAGGCGAAAGATATGAATTACTTCAAGTTATACTGGAAGGAAAAGTACAGGGCAAAAGATCAGTAGGAAGACGCCAGAACTCGTGGCTGAAAGACCTGAGGAGATGGTTCGACCGCTCATCCGCAGAGATCTTTCGCGCAGCAGTTTCCAAAACTACAATTGCCATTTGGATCGCCAACCGTCGAAAGGAGACGGCGCAATGAGAAGAAGAAGCGTTCTTAAAATTCAAGCAATTGTTCTGTGACAAAAATCTGAAAACTGCGCTGAGACTGAGGTTTGTTGAATGTTACGTCTGGTCGCAACTATTGTACGGCGTAGAAACATGGACATTAAAAGCACAAATAGTTAAGAAGCTTGAAGCCTTTGAACTTTGGATATACAGGAGAATGTTGAGAATTCCATGGACTGCCAGGGTCACCAATGAGGAAGTGCTAAGAAGGATGGGTCGAGAAAAAAATTGTTAAGAACAATAAAAGTACGCAAGTACGCAAAGTATGCATACCTTGGACACATACTAAGAAACGGTAGATATAGTCTTCTGCAGAGAGACTGGACAAACATGACTGTAGACGAATTATTCCACGTTGCAAAAGACAGAGAAGCTTTTAAAAACGTGATCGCCAACCTCCGTTAATGGGGACGGCATAGGAAGAAGAAGAAGACAAAAATGTTCTTAAAAAAACAATTAATCGTGTTTATCAATTTAACGTCAGAAATTAAACGTTTTCCTACATTTTGTATATTAGGAACTTCTCGAACTTATCTCGAACACTATTTTGTATAGAAAGAGTAATTATTGATAAACAGGTAGATCAACAACAAATATAATTATTTCCGTTATAAGGTATAATACGGATCATCAGTTTTGTGTAGTCCCCTGTGAGTATGGTAAGATATTGAGATATATGCATGAAAGAATAACACCTAGTGTTAAAATTTAAATTTATAATATAATGTACCCCTACAGTCAGTACGTTAAAATAATGAAAGAGTAAACACTGGAATAGTCTGGACAACCTCGTAGGGGAAGTTTATCTGATGCTAAAATAAAAATATGCATTTTAAAGTGGTTAAATCATGTTCAACGTCAAAATGATAATCACCCAATGCGAAAAATCAATAATTGCAAGTTTGAGACGAAGACAAAGTAAATCTTGGTGGGAAACACAGGCACGTCATGAGTGAAGTGGATTTATATTGGTATGTATTAACGTCAAAAGAATGATGAATGGTGTATAAAATGTTTTCATTAAAAATCAGATCTTCCTCTGGCTTACCTTAGTTTAAAATGCGTTCGAACAATACTTGTGTGAAATCAAAGTGATGTTTACAATAAAGCCATGAATTTTGCAAGACTTTGTAGACCATAGAAGTAAAATGTAAAAACTTTTTTTAATATATTCATTGAATAAAGCGTTAAGTAACTTTTTTTAAAAATTTTTTTTAATATTTTGCAAATCTTACCCAGTTTTTCTGCAATTTTCTGATGTGAAAGTTTGTTTGTATTTACCGACGTTCACTATATATCTCCAGATCCCATTTATATTCTTCATTACCCAGGGTGTGAAACTCATTTTTTCGAATTCGCATAAGGCCTTTGGGATCTTGGTACCACCTCCTACTCTAAAAGAAATACAAAAAGATAAAACAAAATGTTTAAATTATATATTGTGTAAAATTTACTTAATATAATATATTTATTGTTTTTCCAAGGAAGAAAAACAAAGAAATACTGTTAGATCATTAAAGTGAACGTGATTGAACCATTTTTATGAGATTGTATTATAAAAAAATATACATTTCAAGTATAAGTATATTGTGCTTACGGTAAAACATAGTCGCATATCGATTATCATAGTAAAAGAAAAAATGCGAAGTTTTTATTTTAAATTAGTTTTTGCGATACTTTTGGTAAAAGTAATCTAATCTATGGCATGGAGAATTACTTACAGAGATATGGCAAATAACCTACCGAGATATGGAGAATCACGAAAAACAACAGAAAGAATTTTGAAACGACAATATAAAGATTATAATATTTAAGAAAACATGAAAAACAGGAGACAACTAAAGCAATATTTATTGTATCAGAATGGTTTTATATGTCAATTGTAAGCGAATAAAGAGATTTGACATTATTGTAGCGTGACTTTTGTGATAGTTACTAGTGATCGATTTTATCTAATATGCAACTAACTTGTTATTATAGACCAGTCAAAAAATTAAGTATGGAAAATTTATTACGCAACGTAAAGAGTGTTGTATTAAATGTCTACAATTATTTTCGGCAATAGAATCTTTATAATTTTGTTGAGAGTATAGTTGAAATGTCGTCCACAGAAATGGGATATAAAAAATCAAAAATATATAAACTTTTAACAAAATGGATATCAGCTGGTATAACTTCATCCAAACCTAGAGCAGGTAAACCAAATTCTGGATGAACTTTTAAATTCTCGGACCCAACTAATCTTTTTATTAAGAAATATCGGAAGTAATGACAGAAAATTTAAAAACATATATTAATCACTTTATGAAAGTTGAGAAGAAGTTATGAAAAATTTATCATGTTATTGATAGCAAAAAAGAGCTTGTAGTAATTTTACTACAGGCCGACATTACAAGGATGACAATTTACCTGAGACAGAATATGACAAACTATAACTATAACCTCCTTTTTGTTTTCTCCAGGAAACAAATTTTGTTTTAGTGACTTAAAGAAGGCCTCTGGCTAATTACAAAATAAATAACTGATCGAATCCTAATATGTGACACAACAAATGAAAGGGAAGGATATAACGAATATATTAAGATAGAAAAAATAAATAAGGCAACTACCAAACGGTCACTACTCAGTCTCTTTATTATTAATGAACTTATAGGTACATATGAAATATAATAGGGTAATATGGATAAATCACAAATTTTGATTTATTGACTTAAGGCTATGACTAAGCACAAAATATACTACTAATCTAATCCTAGCATGCGACATAGCAAATAAAACGGGAGGATATAACAAATATATTAAAATAGAAAAAAACAAACAAGGCTACTACCAAAAGGGCACTAACACCCTTATTATTACAGGGCATACGAGATATTACATGACACTACGGATGATAGATATTAGACACATTATAAGGCTTAATTGACAAATTAGCTTAATTGACCTGAAGAAGGCCCCTGACCGAGTACAAAATAAACAACTAGCCGAACCCTGGCCTATGACACATCAAATCAAACGACGTGAGACGTATAGTACGTACATATATAATGTATATAGCGTGCCATCAAATATATATATATATATATATATATATATATATATATATATATATATATATATATATATAGTAAAAAACATGAAATCAGGTCAGAAGTGTACCAGACCATACTTTATATTTACATAAAAGAAGTTTATTAATTTAAAAATTGTAATGAGTGACTGAAGAGGCCAATTGATTGACGGGCAAAATGACTAGTTTAACTAAAATTGTTCAGTTTTTGTTAAAACTACGTATTACACTTACGTAGAGATGTTTTGTATGAACACCGATCAAATTTAACTTAATAAATATATACATAACAAAAACGTTCAACCGACACTTTTATGAAATACATTTTTTCAACGTTTTACTTATATACTTCATAAACTATAATAAACTTTGTAAATTATGCACGCCTATATATTTTGGTCTCAGAGATTAGTGTTCTGAAAATTTACTCTACATTACTTTTAAAATACGTTATAACAAAATCAACTGTGTGAATAAGTCACTCAAAAATCTATAAAAACACATCTAGAACATACTAACAAATTATTGGCTTTGGCTAATTTAAGCAGACAAATACATTTATGGTTGTCGCTTGAGAAAGCAATTAAAAATGGTTTACCTTGGATGTATCGCAAAATTCGCCTGTTGAGTTTTGAATAATTCTCCGAAGAGAGATTCGATGTTGTATTTACGATTCTCTCTATTCATCATTTTCATTATCTTTTTTCTCGGATAATCCTTCGCATTTTCGCAGATTTGATTACGGCACTTCTCATAGGACTTAAAATTTTTAGGAAACACAGGCGGTTTCTGACTGGTTTGGTTGATCTCTTGAGAGTACCTCAACTGATGCTAAAAACATTTATTAGAAAGCTTATACTTAGTATTTTGAATAAAATTACAGTTACTATGTAATCAAATACAAGCGTTAGCAAAAAATCGTAAAAAAAGTTACAAAAAATGTGTATAAAAATTAGATTTTCTAATTAAGATAGACGAAAATTATGAAAATTATATCTACACAGTATCCGAATAAAAGTTTATGGCCACCAAAATTTAAGATATGATATCGTAAAACATATTAAAATAGGACGTCTGCGGTGGATGGGGCATGTAATGCGGATGAAACAAAATAACCCAGCTAGAAAAACGCTCCTTGATAGTTCCATTGCTCAGAAAAGAAGAGGAAGGCCCACAACAATGTTCCTTGATAACATCGATGAAAACATGAAAAATATGGGAATACGTGCTTGGTGGAGAAAAGCGATGGATGGGGACGACTGGTAAGAAATTCTAGATGAGGCTAGAACCCACGTAGGTTGTAAAGCCAGAATGATGATGGTGATAATGATGTTTTGGCTTAAACCCAAAAAACAGGTCGATTTTTAAATCAAGGGGACCAATATTTTATGCATAAATAATTCTTGCAACTTTACCTCCAACCAAATATGCCGTTTACTTTAATACCCTTATTAGAGTCTGCCACTGCTTCGGTAAATGCTTTTTTTACGTAAAAGTAAAACAATATTGGAGAAATAATACAATTCCGTCCAAGCTCCCATGAGTTAAAGGGGGTTATTATTCTGTGATGTTTTGTAAAAAATGATGTATTAAAATTAGAAATTTTGCGAAATCACCAAAATGCTTACAGTTAAAAAAGTGACACACCTACCTGAAATGTGCCACAATTCATCAATTTATATATGTAACACTACAAAACAACAAGGAGGTATTACATGCTGTCTACTATGAGAGGATAAAAAGATCTCAGATGTAAAATTTTTTTTTAGTTAAATTTAACTTGATATGTGATGAAATTAGGATGACAACTGTTATAATAAAACCAACTTGGAGTAAAGACAGGAAGAACCGTACCAACTATATAGAAATGAACAGAAAAAAGCACCACCAACCCTGAAAAAATTCTCAAAAACAGTATCATGGAAAAAGATCTTACTAGGAGGAAAAGATGGCAAACGAAAAAGGGGAAAACCAACAAAGAAATAATTACAAAATTATGCGCTGATACACCTGATACAATATATGTAAAGTGGTATAACAGGTGAAAAAAATAAAGAAACATATAAAATAGGAGGGTTCAATTAATAACAATTGATGTAAAAAATCCAAGTATCCTTGTTCTAAATGGATTTAATCAAACCCAAAATAAATTGATGAGAAAGACATCAATTCCAATAAAGTAATAAAAATTAAAAATAATTCATTAAGGGCATATAAATGTAAAAATTAAAAAAAAACGTGCAATCGCTTATAGTTACATGCAAAATTATATCTAATGTAAATATTAGGTGGCGAGTACTTACTTCGGAAACTGCCGGTTGGAGTGTAAGAAGAATTATAACAGCACATGATAGCGATAACGACATTGCGAAAAAACTGCACATATTTCTTAGCACCAGTAACAAAGAGCAATGGACATTGTTTATAAAATTCAGGTGGTTTTTATATAATTTGGTGACGTGAAATATACTTATCTGCATTGTTTGCGTCACAAGCTTGCTTATTCCGGTCATGGTGGAAGTACATGAATTTTACATAATATTTGCCCTAATATTATGTAAAAACTTGAAGATGAATCTTTACAAAATAGCGAAATTAAAAATTGGTTATTTTTCTATTTTTGAACTGAATGTATCATTAGCAATTTTCTTCTTGGAAATAACTTTATTTAAATGCTTTGTATTCTATGTGAATTATTTTGCATTTATGGTATGCATATTTATATACACATTGTGTAAAATATTTTTAAATAGTTTGTATGTGGAGTTCTTCTAGTTTTTTGATACTTTGCATTATTATAAACGGCCCATACATGTTTCATAATATTATGCAAATCTATTGGCACAATAAGATTAAAGATTATCCACAGACATATAATTTTATTTCGTAACAGTCGTTTTTTTGAGATAATATTAAAATTAAAAATTTAAGGTTTTGCAAAATATTGCAAAACATTCAATATTTTATCGCCAGTCCTTGTAGGAACTATATTGAATGTCGTCAATGTTTTTTGTAATGGCCCAAGTGGGCAAAACAATAGTTGTGAAGCATGGAAAAGTACACTAATGAGTTGAGCCGAATTACTTTCCAAACTTTATCTTCACTGATCTATCAACATTAATTGAAAACATTACATTACCTCGCAACGGAAAAAACCTTCAAATATCTGAATATTTCGGTTGTTGTGTTTTACTGTAATCAATTCACTACACTGATAACGAAATAATATGGAAATAGAAATAATGTTTAGAGTGCGTGGCTGTGCTATCAGCCTTAATGAATAAATAAAGGTAAGCACTTTTTCTGGACATACCTATTTAAAAAATAATAAACTAATCATGCATTATTGAAAAAACTTTTCAATAAAAATGAATAAAAACTTTGATAAACTTTGACATTATAAGAGGGAGAATACCTTTTTACACTAAGATCGCGTTATCTTCAGTTACACAAAATTTGGAAGAGCATTACCTAATAAATTAATCAAAACCTTATAAAGCCCAAATGCTAAATAAAGGACAAATAGTTGCCATCCGTTTGCTCTTCATCCAAAACTCGACCCTCAAGCAGAAATATTTTTTGATAAAAAAAATCCAACTATCGATTAAGTCATTCAGGCTCAAATTGTAGTTATAGTATGTTGTTATTTGCAAAATTATTTTCGACAACACCAACTATATATCTTGATAATTGAAAGCTGTTTAATGAAGAAAAATGAACTGTACCTATAATACCAACCTTTCTAACACGATAATTTTATTTTAGATATGTTTTATATTCACAATAAATGGCAATCAAAGAATATAAGTCTTATATATAAAAATAGATAAAATATAGCAAATTAGAAACAAAGAAATTACATGCTCTCTAATGCAGCTCATTCATAGTTTGTTTTATCACTCTCTGAGTTCCCTTCATCTTCGCAAAGAGTGGGTTCATAGTCTAGCACTGGGTTCATCCCAAGCTGTAGGAGTTGTCTAATTTAAAAAAAAACCTTATTTCTTTGTAGTGATACAGTAAGATTTCAACACATCTGCATCAGCACCATTTTTTTGTCTGGAATCCTTTTCAGTTATTTTTATTAAGTTAGTCTTCAATTCATTATCTTATTTATTTCTATTTGTTTATTAACATCGGGAACATTTTCACGGTATTTCGCTATCAGCACGTTATATTATCTTTTAGCGCAAACGTTTACCGATATGAAATCTAAATGCAATAAAGGGGGAAGCTGAAGCTGCAGAACTTAGGGTTAATACAACTAATACTAAGGAGACAAGATTGAATACAACAAATACAAACCAGCTCTTGGATGTTAAATATGTGATAATAGAAAAAATTGACTTCTTTGTATATCTAAGGAAGCGTTTTAACAATAAATGTAGAGGCTGGACAATCGATAATAGTAAAAGTCTTTTTGAATAAATAAATCTCACGAATTACTAAGCTTTGCATCTTCAATAACTACTTCTCGTGTACGCTTGTACACGAAATAACTTCTTCTCGTGTACGCTTGTGAGGTCTCATTTATGATTCATTCTCGCCACATATCCGGCACAGTTTCACTTTCAATGTTCTTCATTTCTACTCTTCTGAAAGTCTCTTCCACAGCATCTGTAATTCTTGTTTCGGCTCTTATTATGATATTTGGAACTCTTGTTAAAGGTCGTGGCATATTATCGTGCACGTTGCGTTTCCAGCACATAGCGTTTAGTTTCCGAAAAATATAATTTAAATGGTTTTAAATATGAACAACGCACACTGTCTGGAACATAGCGTTTCAGACACTTAACGTTTCCGTTCAGTATATTTGAAAACAATATTTTGTATAGGATACAATAGGACTTTTGTACGGAAGTGATACCTCTTCTTTTTAAAAATACTTATTGGTTTGATATATATGGCTTCGTTAAATGTAGTATTTTGTTTTTTAACTGAAGGTGAAATTAAATTTAAAACATATTTTAACTGAAGCCTATTCATTCTAAAATAATTGTCAAACCTATTAATTATTATTAAATTCCTAATTGTTTATCAAGTCCCTGATTAATTGTCACAAACAATAAAAACACATGCATAAATGACAAAATAGCCTCGAAAATTATTTTTTTAAATACTCTGTATCAAAATCCAACAAATAACTAAATAAACAACAGGGGGAAAACGACGGACCTCTAATTAACATTATCCTTACAAACACGTTACGACTCGTTACGTAGCCATCAGCATCAGTAAAATATTGTTTTCGAATATACTGAACGGAAACGTTAAGTGTCTGAAACGCTATGTTCCGGACAGTATGCGTTGTTCATATTTAAAACCGTTTAAATTATATTTTTCGGAAACGCTATGTGCTGAAAACTCAACGTGCACGCTAATATGCCACGACCTTTAAATCGACTGCTTCATGCATCTTTAAGCCACTCTGATTTTTTCTACAGGTTTTTTTACGATCCTTACGAATGGATAAATTACATAAATAATTAATAGAGTGGCACCAAAGTAGGTTATAAAGATGGAAGTGCTGAGACAAGCAAACAAAGCTATTACAATATTGTAACAGCCAACCTGGAAAAATAAATATCCTTATACGCGCTTAGTCTAGAATATACAGGATGTGGTGCGACAAGTTTTCATTAAAATTAATGACTTATGCAGTTATGTTAAAAATCGGAAATTTCGAAGGCGTAGGTTTTGGATGACACTGAGTTAAGATGTAATGTTCCCTGTAAAGGCGTCTTTAACCCTTACTGGGCAAGGTGGGTTCAACGGGCCCGAGACGCCAATTCTTTTATCATATGTTGATAAAAAAAATTTATTGAATTTTATGCTTCACTGAATTTGTTTGGAAGTATGTTTCCTTTAACATAGTCATGAGCTATTCAAAATATTCATTATCATTTTTGAAATTATTACGTCGAAAGAGTTTTGTCACGTAAAGAAACAACACGGGCCCGTCGGACCCTATTTGTATTTATACCTAAAGTCTAAATCTTTGTCCAGAAGTTAATCTGGCAGTCAGGTAATATTGTAATGAATGTTATTTAACTGCTTTCTTTATTGAATTTATAATGTCTTTATTAATTTATTATATCGTTCTTATTCTAGTTTATTAAAAAGCACGATAATTTATATAAGTTTATTAACCACTAATTAATACATAATTTATTTTAGGCGAACGTAACAATTAAAATCGCGGCCGCGGGTCTTCAGATATTAACTGGCCCCTTCAATGAAAAATCCATTATTATATATGAAAACACAACTGGCCTAGAATTCAGGAGAATCCCTCTGATTTAGACTAGAAGGTCAATCCGGGTCATTGTTTCGACCTTTTCTTTCGAATAAATTTTCTGCCAGCCGCTAGAATTATCTGGTACAATCTACAACATAACAGAATTAGTCATAATATATTTACGGTTATTTTAGGCCATGATATTTATCGTAACAATATTTCACATGAACATCAAAGAGATGCTTACAATAGATGTTATATAGGTACCTATACATATTTTGAAATAAATAACATCTGCTATCAGTCGTTTAATATCGATGTTAGTGTCGACAACTTAGTTCCTAAAATTATATTGAATTACAGTGAAAGTAGATAGTTCAAATAGAATATCCCGAAAACCATTATCAGCATCAGAACTGCAAGATATTGCTAATAATTTATGGAATTCCGATGATGAAGAATCTTCTGAAGTAGGTGGCATTGAAAGTGACTCTAAAATTAAAGATCATCTTTCGAAAGCAAGTAAAGAGGATGATCAGCAAGTGGTATTGAGTGATAATGAAGAAGAATGTGTAGCTACAAGTTCTTAGATTTCAAAGTGTGTAATTTTTGAAATTAAGGATGGAATTAACTGGAAGCGTCAACCACAATATGACAGGACGTATGCGATCCTGCGGCATAATAAAACGCAAAGTGCACAAAGTAATGTTAGCCCCTGGTTAAAGTGTAGATGATCCTGTTAATTCCTTTTGTTTGTTTGTGGACATAAAATTGTGAACGAAATAGTAAAGTGTACAAATAAGGAAGCCGAAAAAGTCCTGGGGATAGAGAACTTGAAATATTGCGATTCTACAGAGCTATATGTCTTTATTGGACTACAACTAACTGCAGGGCATCTGAGTGCCAACATCTATAAAGTAGATATTCTTTAGAGTTAGTATTATGGACCTACTATATTTAGAGGTACCATGAGATTAAAACAATTTAAAAATTTGCTAAGATTTGTTCGATATGACGATAAGGATACGAGGTCTTAACGAAGAAGAAACAAAAAATTAGCAACAATACGCGAAGTGTGGAATTAAGTCAACCAAAACTTTCAGAAATGCTATCTACCAGAAAAAAACATAACGGTAGATGAGCAACTTGTTCCGTATCGAGATAGGTGTCCTTTCAAGCACTATATACCTTCAAAACCAGATAAGTGTGGCATAAAACAATGGTGGACCTGTGACTCCGGAACATATTACCCTTTAGGTGGAATACCATATACAGGAAAAACGGAAATACAGTAGCCAAAGGTCTTGTATCTCAAGTTGTAAAGCAACTCGTTGAGCCTTATTAAAATTCCAAGAGGAATGTGACTTACGATATCTTTTCACTGATCTTATTTTTTCACAGATCTTGCTCTTTTACATGAATTACTGGAAATTTTTGCTAACTTTTGTGGGCACAGTGAAAAAAAATAAGAGATTTGTTCCTCGAAAATTTCTAACAAACAAAAACCGTTAGAGAAATCTTCAATTTTCGGATTCACTGATTCACTCCAAAAGGATATCTTGTTTCTTACGTTCTGAAAAAACAAAGAAGTGTCCTAGTCCTGTCTACCATGCATACAATGTTTACTGTGCAGATGATGTCGACAAAAAACCAAATATGATACTATATTATAATAGTACAAAATGTGATGCCGATAGGCTAGATCAAATGATTCATAAATATATGTGCAAAATACGAACTAATCGTTGGCCTTTTGCATTTTTTTTGAATATTTTAGACGTGGCTGGGGTAGCCTCATTTATTAATTGGACAAATTTATATCCAAAATGGAACGAAAACAAAAATGAAAAGCGAAGATTGTTTCTTACGACGACAGCAGAACAACTAGTGGTGCCCCAAATTTTGAGAAGAAAATCAAGGGGACTACAATGGGAAACAAAACAGTGTATTGAAAAATGCTTGCTGGAAGTTAAACCACACAATAAAAAGCAAAAACTAGAAAAACCTCAAGTTTTAACAAAGAAAAGGTATCACATGTGTCCAACAAAAAAAAACAGGACACAAAAATAAATTTGTGAAATATTCAGTAGAAATGTGTGTATCGATCACTGTATAATTAAAAAAGTTTGTAAGTATTGCAATAAAGAAAAATAAATGACTAATCTATGGTTTTTTTTTTTATTATTTTTTTAACTTAATACTTAATAATAATTTAATTTGTCAGATCAATTTGCTATTCTAGTTGGGAATAAGCTAATCTTGTGGCTTAGTCCCAACTAAAATAGTAAAATGATATGAGAAAGTATTAATTTGTAAATGTAAAATAATAATATTCTTCTTACATGTGTTTATTCATTTTGTAAATATTGTTTTTATCGATACTTTATACATGAGTTGCTAATTAGTATAATCTTTTGTCAGAAGGGGTTTCACACAATAGTGAAAGGCAACAAAACCGTAATCTTTTTCCAGGGTACGCGTTAAGATCAACCCCTCTTTTTAAATAAAATGGCCTGGTAGATTTACTAAAGTTGTTATTTATTTATTAATTAAGTCTTTATGTGGCTCCAAATGTTTATTACCGGTGAGTAAATATTTTTTCTACAAAAGTTTTCTTGCATTTCATTATTTTGTACAAATCCTTCAGGTAGATCGCACCCTCGAGGTAGACCGCATACTATAGTTGCACCTTTTTTACTGCCTGTTATCAAAAGAGCAAATTGTCGATTATCTCCCGTTTCTGTTGGCTTTTTTCCACTGTGGACGTCATTATCGTAACGAGGCGTATTGGAATTCGAAACACAAACATCTTTGTCCTCGAAACTTTCAAAGAATATCATCAACCATTTACCACAAACGCCCCCGTTTCTCTACTACGTCTAATCCCTAACTTTTCTTAGGGTATCAAATAAGTTTTCGTATCGTCAAAGCCCATTTCTGTTTCAGACGGACGAATCGACTTCCCGATTGCGTCCCAAGAATATCGTCTCATATTCATTGTAGTAATTGAAATTTCATGCTGAGTTCTAAACACCGTAATATCCGCAGTAAGACCTTTCATTTGGAATTAAATGAGATCCGTAATTGTTTTGGTAAAATTTTTAGTTCAACGCAGAAATTACGTATATTCCATATTTAGTTTATACCATTATATACCATGCGCTGGAATAAGTATTAATCCCTCCCCTATTAATATATTTATTTTTAGCACTTAAGCCAAACGCTCGAAATGGTCGATTTTTAAAATAATCATAGTATATTATAGCATCAATGTTTCGAACTTTACGCGATTTCTCTTCAGGTGACAGTCATAACTATGATTTTTTTAAATGGTGAAGTACATCATGTGATACCTTATTTAAAAGCTTTTGAAATACTGATTTTAAAAATGTGTAATACTTTGTTTCGAAAATTTACAGAATCTAAATTATGCGAGAAAGAGTTTCAATGTATCTACGTACCTCTAGATCAGGTCAAAAAACTTACCTAATGATCTTCTTTCATTGCATAGCAACTAAATTATTATTTTACTGCTATCATAAATAAATACTATTAATAACTTTAGTTTTGCTGCTATTTTATAAGAAACTTGTTTATTGTGAATTTTAAAAATGGTACATCCTCGTTATTTACAAGAAAAATGCGAAATGATCAAAATTTATAATGAAGGTAGTTGTAATTACCGTGAGTCACTAAGAATTTTTAATAAACGCTATTCTGAACGTCCAATAGATACGCACTATAAGTTGGTTGTAAGCAAATTTTTGGAGACTGGTAGTGTTCAAAATAAGAAATGGACAGGAAGAAAACGTCTATCCGAAGATAAACAGGTTTCTGTGTTAAGTGAGTTTGTCCTTAATCCGTCTACTTCTACTAAGACTGTTGCTCACATTTGTGAAGTAAATCTGAAAACAATTTTAAAGATTCTGAAGAAAAATAAATTTCAACCTTACAAAATAAAAATGGCTCAAGAATTAAGAGAGGATGACCCGATTCTACTCACGATCTTGTAGCTAACGCAATATCTAGAAAGCATTTTATGTTTATCATACGGAATATACATTGTTGTGACAATCCAAAGTAAGATACTCAAGACAAATTTTTAAAGGTTTCAAAAGCATAAAAACATGCAGTTTATCCGACCATTATATAGGTCCTCATCCAATGAGGACTAGGCTAGGTTATGTCGGGTGATTTGATCCATATAATGAATCTTCTACCACTATTCAAGATGAATATAACCTTCTTGGTTTGGGAGTTAGCGTTGTTTTACACTTTGTTGATACCTTAGAATACAAGGTTATCAAATTGCCTTATGACAATTTTTATAACAACTATTTAACCACGCAACAAAATGTTGGACAATTGCATAGAATTCGTGGTGGTAAAATGGATCTTTTACAGTATTGTCGCGTAGTTACAGTAAACTTCAGCCAAGTTGCATGGTCCACCATAGACTACCTTATTGTCTATAAGGATAGTTTTCCTACAATAAATGTAATGTAGTACTTCTTTTAAAACAATGTTTTTGTATATATCACACAAACTAGATATTTAATTTTTTTCCTTAAATCATAATAATAATTAGAAATAAAAATCTTGTAAGTTAATAATTTTTGGTAGTTTTATTTCTTAATTACTATTTTAATGGGAATAAGCCACAATTGAAAGTAAAAGTAAATTTATTGACGTTTCAATTTCCACTTCGGAAATCGTTCTCAAAATGCAAACATTTTTCACCAAGTAACAAAAAATAAATACTAACTAAACTATAAATACTTAGGAACATGGATAACATCAGATGTAGACCAAACCAAAGAAATTAGGACACGCATTGAAATAGCACGTGCATCATTCATTAAACTTAAAAAGTTTCTTTGTTGTCGGGATATAAGGTTAGAACTACGCCTGAGAATGCTTCGATGTTACGTGTTCTCTACTCTTCTTTATGGCTTGGAAGCGTGGACACTAAAACAAGTGCATCTGAATAAGTTGGCCGCCTTAAATTGTGGTGTTACAGAATGGATTCAAAGAATGTCAAACGTGGAAGTAACTAGAAGGATGTGAAATGAGGCGGAAATAATATTAACTATCAAAAGACGAAAACTTGAGTACTTAGGACATGTGATGAGAGGGCAAAAATACGCATTACTACAACTTATTATGCAAGGCAAAATCCGAGGAAAGCGAAATGTGGGAAGACGAAGAATATCCTGGCTTAAGAACTTAAGGAAATGGTTTGAATGCAGTAGTGCAGAACTTTTTAGAGCGGCAGTCAACAGAGTCCGCATAGAAGATGGAACTGAAAGAAGAAGAACAAAAAAATAATCTATAATAAAAACAATACTGCAAATATTTGGGAGTCATTTTCAACAAGAAAGGAAATAGCGCAGATGAAATCAATCAGGGAAAGAATAAACAAGGGCAGAGCAGCGACCCGTGCCTTAAACTCTCTTCTCTGGCAAAAAACAATTCAACGAGAAACCAAAAAACGCATATACGGTAGTATAGTCCAAAGTATTACACTTGACGGTTCGGAAGGGACATCTCCAAAGCTAATAGAAACAAGCTTATGACAACAGAAATGGATTATCTGAGACGAAGCTGCGGCAGATCGAAACTGGAGAGAGTTAGAAACGAACAAATAAGAAACGAAATTAAAATGGAGCGAAATATCAATGATGACATAGAAAGAAAACAATTAATCTGGTTCGGACATGTTAAAAGAATGCCAGAGTAAAGATGGTCTAGAAGAGTACTGGAATGGATCTTTCCTAAAAGAAGAAAGAGAGGACCACCATGGAGAAGTTGGCGCAACGATATTGATGAAGTAATGGCGGCAAGAGACTTAGAAGAGGCAACTGCATAGCACAGAAAAAGATGGAAATTGGGGGCGGAGAAGCGGCGACAGCCGTAAAAAGTAATGTCTCGCAAAACAGAAAACCAAAAATGGTATATCGATGAAAGGCAACCGTATATACGTATTTCTGACTATTTGTCGTCTTCAGTACGGTGCAGCCAAGTTAGAAAAGGAGCATATTAACTTGGGAAAGGATCATATTAACTTGATTTTGTTTTTTTGTTATATATATATATATATATATATATATATATATATATATATATATATATATATATATATATATATATATTATATATATATATATATATATATATAACAAAAAAATAAAATTTATTTAATTTATTAATGTTTGTATTTTGAGAACGATTATTTTCCTAAAAATAGTAATTACTTTAAAATTGCTTCAGAACTATTTTAATTTCTCCTTAGTAATAGAAATTGATTAAGCCACCTGGTTTGAGAAAGGGCACTCTTTTTTGAAAAGGTACCGTATTTTTAGCAAAATCTCTTCCAACCTGTTGTAAACATTAATATAATAATATGCCTAAAAGTGCAGTATTTCAAAAATAACAGAAAAAAAATTCTTCCCTATGAATTAATTAAATGAAATTCTGTAACAGTTAAATCAAAAGAATGCGAATTGAAAACAAACTCCACCAAAAGAAAAAGTGGAGAAGCTACTAATATATACATACATTAAACGTCAATTTATAAATAACCTCAGCTGTCTATTTATGACATACCATGTTACGAATAGAAATCTACCACTGTACACCGAGTGCACGGAAGTGGAGATTCTACAGGTCCAGTACAAATTCCCTGGAATTTCCTGGTCGTTAGTATTATCTATTTTTTATGTTTACGTCTAATATAATATACTTAACCACTACTGCACTTTTGTCCTGACGAACGTTCGGTTTTGTAAAATCTACTGCATTATGCAAATTTGTGATGATATACCACAAACACTAATTATTATTATTCTTTGTAAAACTAACTACACAATTTCCGTGTCGAGTCGAGGTTTTTATTCGAATGGAATATGACTCTAATTATTCGGATAATTGATTAACGGTTTTTTGTGTAGGTATTGCTCTTTCAGGGAAATAAGTTACTGACCTATTTGAGTCTATATTAGTTATGCGGTTCTTATCAATATAATTTGTATTCTTATCTACCACAGATTGTTTTAAACTGGTATATACCCGAATTCATTTTTACGTATACGTTTTTACTATTTTTTTATTGAAATTAATGTGTCTCGACAGCTACGGCCATTGCCACGAGTACAAAAACGTCTGTTGTATTACATTTAAGTTAAACACTGTAAAGTCACATTAGAGTCTAATCAAAGATCTTGTCAAACATCCGTAATAAAAATGGTATGTGAAAATAAATTCAATTCTTAAAAAACATCTCAAAAGTTGTCAGATGATCATTTAACAGACGCGTAAAGAGTTTGCAGACATAATGATGGAATGAAAACGATCCGAATTTTTGAAATAATGTTATGTTTTGCGATGTGACCACTTTTTGAATTGATGGAAACAGAATGGAATAGATTAAATAAATCGGCATAATTGTAAATACTGGTCGCGTAACTTTGTGGATGCGTGCATACCACACACATTCTCAAGAAAAACTTAATATATGGGCTATAAAAATGGGTAACAAAATAATTGGTCTCTTTTTCATTAAGACAAACTTAAATGGTTTGAAGTATTTAGATCTATTGGAAAATAATATTTTACCTGAATTCGCTAGGTTATTTCTAAATCCAAATAAGTATTTTTAATTACATTTTAATGTAGAAATTCTATTATTGGAAATTATCAGACAATAAGAGCATCCCAATCGGACAATATTTGACTGTAACAAGATGGTGCTTCAACTCATTATGTTCGTTTGGTGAGGCAATACATTAATAATATTTTTTCCATAAGTTTGATTGGACGACGTGATTTTATCAAACGGCCACAGCGATCACCCTATATGAATCATTTAAACTATTTTTTCCTGTGAGGTCACTTAAAAAACATTGTTTATAAAACAAAATCTGCCAATATTTAGGAAATAAAAGATATGATTACCACAAAGATAGGTAGAATCGAGCAGTCAGGCATGTTGCAAAATGTGTTGCAAAGTTTTAAAATCGAATGGCTTGTTGTACTGAAGTAATCCGACAACATTTTGAGAATCTGCTGTAATCGCCTTTACTGGTTTTCTAAAATACCTAATTTTCTACTACTTAAATATTGACATACCTTAACCTGAATTTGGTCTTAGCTTCTGTAGGTTTTTTTGCGCTATGATTTGGATAAATCTTTCACTGCAACAAATTTTTTATTATAGTAAGATAAATGTATATCGGCGGAGATGATATAAATGTAGCAACAACGAAATTATGGCATTTAGGTATAGAAAATATTAAATGAAAAGCATTATTTTCTTAAGGATTTAAAGTATAATTTTGATTCGCGAGTGAAGCGGACGATATTTTCTTCATGTCAATATGCCAATATCTTTATGGTAGATTTCAAGTTACGAGCACTATCTACATCAATGCTCAAACCCGCATGTTGGCTACGACATGTTGACGATACATTCGTCATTGGACTCCACGGTAGGGATGGTTTGGTGTCTTTTTAAACCCATCTGAATGGTATACATCCTAGTATCCAATTTAAGATGGAGGTGGAAACTGATTCATCCCTACCTTTTCTCGACGTTATCATAAAAAAACCAATCCCAAGGTTTTCATGACTCTGTTCATCGAATACCCACCCATATCAATCGTTACTTTCATTATTTACCTACAAATTATTTCAGTCATTAATACCCTTGTCTCCAGATCAATACGCCTTTGCGATGATGCAAGTAGACCCGCTGAGCTCTCTAGTTTAAAACAAATCCCCATCCAAAATGGTTACCGCAAAAAACACATCAATAGAAGCTTCCACAAATATCAATCTCCACTCAATGTCAACCCAAAGACTCAGGATCTCATCATACGAAAGGTTTTCTTTCTTACATTAAAGGCGTCACTGACAAAATCGACAAAATTCTTAAATTAAGAGGAATAAAGGCAATATTTACTCCTCAACAAAAACTTTCATCTCTTGTCCGATCAATCAAAGACAACAATCCAAATGAACAATAGGGAGTTTATGAAATTCCTTGTGCAGACTGTTTTCAGTTCTAGTACAATTTCAGTTCTAGGTCAACATCATCTTCATACAGGTTACAAAATGGATTTTAAAAACTTCATAACCATAGCCCTCATCCGCTTCTATAAACCAAGAAATATCTGAGAAGCCATAGAAATTGAAAAAAGGAGAAATTGTCTCAATAAAAGAGATGAAGGCATACGGTTACCTTCGACATGGAGACCACTCATAAAGACAATATCGTCTGCTCCACCCTCGAATCAAAATCCTACTGTCCGAAATGTTTGCGCTAACCCCCACGCCAACCTCCATCCAAACCACGTCACCACCTACGGTATAAATGAATCGTCATCAAGTAGAATCTGGAAAGCTCGGCGCAATGATAATCGACGCGGTTCAATCCGGAAGACTGTTGAGTTAAATATTAATTTAAAATGCCCTTCGTTGTTAATTTGACAGTATCCTAAACGATGGTAGAATGCGTCTGTTATATTTCTCCATGTTTCTTAGCCCTGAAACACTTGCTGGTTTAGTTTTTACAAATTTTACTTTTTAAGTTTCCCCAATAAAAATAATCTTTAGAACTCAAACCCTACCTAATCCACCAACTAAGCGTTCGGGAAATGTTTGATATAAAAACCATAGTCTAATATTTTGCAGCTATGAAAGTTTCTTTCGACCAATCTATCTTTTTCCCTCCACTTTCCTTGTATTATAAGGCAAAGTAGATTATATTTGGATCCTTTAATTATAAGGCGGAGGTATTCTGGTGTTCTCTTCTTTATGATGTTTATGAGTAGACGTTCTGAATTCATTATTTTAAGAACATCTTCATTGGAAGTGTGCGATACAAATATTATTTTTAGGATCCGTCGATAGCACCACAATTCGAATGAGTCTAATTTGTTAAGCATTGTGGTTTTTTCAAACATATAATAATTTAGACCGTACATAACATTTCAAGACTCTTGTGCGAATATGCATTCATAGGTTTCTGTTATATAAAACTGGTTTCCAGGTCATAAAAGCCGTACGTGATATTTCGATCCCGATTATTCTCTCTTCATCTGAGTCACAATTTACATATATCAAGCTGCCAAGGTATTTAAAATGGTTTGCGCATTCTATCTTCTCTCCAGTAAGCGAAAGCAGACCTTGATCTATATTAATCTTTGTAACGATAAGACTACCAAAGAGAATTGAAATACTATTGTAAAAATAATAAATCAATCAACCATGGGAGCTTATCGTCTATACTTCGCCTAGCTCAGTATCTTAAGTGTGAGTTCGTCTTGTCTTAAACTAGAAATCAAACCATTAATCCTTAGCTGATAGCAAATAAAACAATTTTTAACTAATCATATTTATTAAAAATAAGAAACAATCAACCCTGCTAATACTAAACAATGAATATAGTAAGGGTGATACTTAAGGCAACGATGGCATCAACGGGCTGCTTGTGTGGCCTCCCAATTAGACGGTTAGGTCCTCCTGAGAGCTGCAGTTATTCCTTGTGTGTGTGTGGCCTCACAATTAAGTGGTTATGGCCAGCCAAGCAACCGTGAATATAGTCGATAAACTAAAATACATCAACAGTTTGTATTAGAGACACATCATAAAGGGTTTAATTTCCTTGCCATTTTACAAAATTACAATTTAACAAATAGCGAATTGCAAGGAAAAAATGAAACATAATTATTATTACTTAGTTAAATTCTGTTCAGACCCCTACATGCATATAATCGAAAAACGTACTTTCGAAAGAAGCGAGGTTACGAATTATAGAATTATAGAATAAAGATTACAATGAAAGTACTCACCCCAAGAGAATGTTGCAGACCATAAAATAAAGCATATTATAACTCCTACCTTCTTTTATAAATTTCAATTATAAACATAAAATAATCCCACCATTAAAGGTGATTGACAGAAAGTAGGAAGGGATTGCATGAAGTTAGCACAGATGCCATAGGATGTTCCTATATGATAGAATTAGCTTTTCTATCAACATATTTATTCTACCGAACAGAAAGAGAGAGGGCGAATATTTACTCTACGGGACAGAAAGAGAGGGGAAAGAAAGATAGAGGTCGCCAACTACTTTTTAAATAAAAAATAGTAAAAACGAATCTGAAATCAAAGAAATTACTAAATTAATAAAGAAATTAAAATAAAATAATTATTTAAATATAAACTAATAAAGATGTGACGTTTATAACGTTACATCGTTCCAATCGCCATCCACTTTGTCTTTAAAATGATAATTTTAAGGCCTCTCCGAATCGCATGACTGAGAAGATAAAAATTTGCAGAGGAGTGTAACAGAAAGATACTTTGTTGCCAAAACTATTTATAAAACCATGCAGTACGCAGTTAAACGATTAGAGTGGGACTCAGAGGGTATTAACATCGACGACGAGAAACTAGATCATCTCCAATAAGCCGATGACATTTTTTTATAATAGACGAATTAGGAGAAGCCAGAGTTATACTACAGCAACTAAAACAAGTAGCATAGAGGGTCGGTTTAAAGATAAACTATGGGAAAACAAAAATAATGAGAAATGAGCTAATAGAAATCAAGAAATCGCCCATACAAGTTGTGGAAAAATATCTGTACTTGGACCACGAAATAAGATTAATGCAAGACAACTAGACATGTGACTTACTGAGAAGATTAAGTTGATATTAGGCTACATTGGAAAAAATAAGTGAAGTTTTTAAAAGAAATATCCCATTTAAAAAGGAAAGCTTTCAACCAGTGCGTTCTACCAGAGCAGAAACCTTAACTCTCACAAAAACAGCAGCGGAGATATTAAGAAAGTTTTATATTTATACGCTGCATTTAAAAGCGCAATTCCTCTATGGTTAAAGCTTTTAAAGATATCTCCTTTTTTGTATGTGATGCAAAGTATTCCAATATTCCAATCACTAAGGAAAATTTTTTTTGTGAGCTGCTGTAGTACATTAAGGTATCGTGGTTACCTTCTTTATATAGTTCAGCTAGGGGATTATCTGTTCTGGGTGATTTGTTTTTGGCTAGCTTTTTAACTGCGGTTTTACATTCAAGAATTAATGTAATTTATCTAATTGCTTTTTGAAACAGTTTTGTATTACTGCATTAGTCTAATCCTGGTCTTCTCTATTTTAAATTTGTTCTTTAATTCTGATTATAGAAGAGAAATTTTAGGTCTTGTAATAGAATAAACATAGACTTTGCTTAATGAAAATAAGCCTTAGTTCTTCATTAACCACTTAGCGTTAAAAAGAATCTGATTTTTCCCAAACTATATTAAAGAATTAAGTACAGAACTATCACCCTGGTAAATTGCTTACTGTTACATGGCAATCCTGTCAACATATCTCACATGCCTCTACATGAGATGGTATATGACTAAATAAAAACGAACCAAAAAATGTCAATAAAATTTTTTTAGCAGAGTTCTAATTAGATTTACCAGATTCACACCAACCCTTCACTTCGGTTAGAAACCTACACAAACTTCTCCAAGGCTTACCCATTTAAGTATATTTTCAATTTCCTTGTATAAACAGGAAAACGGACAATTTTACGGTCCGACGATCTCCGACACCGCACTTGCACGTCAGTTTATACTCTCTGGATAATGGTGTATCCGAAGTTAATCGCCTCTAGCCTGGAGGATTTCTGAAATGTCCTTCAAATGATCGTAGATGGAGATGCTGACAATGGGACGGGTATGGATGGAAGGGTATTATTAGGGAGTGCCTTATTAATAACGCTGAAAATTAGTGTAATATTCATGAATGGAATTAGTGTAAAACAAGGAGTTTATTTATGGTTTACTATTAAGGAAGACCAAGTTTATATTTTATAAGAATAAGAAAAAAAAGAAGTAACTAACTAAAAACAGAATTTGTTTTTTGTAATTGTTAATAACTTGGTACACAAGATATTATTTATGTCAAAGATAACAAGAATTGTGTTCTTTTATTATCTTGTTTCTCTTGTATTTTGTTTTCTTATTTATTTTTAGCACATAAGAAAAACAATTGGATATGTATATTTTAAAAATAGTCATAAAGCCTTAAAGTTTCGAACTTCTCATGACCTTTCTTCAGGTGACAGTCAAAAATTCGATTTTGTTTAAATGATAAATTATACCATCTAATACCTCACTTAAAATCATTTGAAACACTTATTTCAAAAATGAGTAGTAATACTTAGCACATACAATAACATACAATAAAGTGATATAACAGTTATTTCCATATAGTCCCCACCTCTTCAGTCGGCTCGGGCTTAAGGTGCGAAGTATTGACTACGTAATATCATCCGCGAGAATAAGCTATCCTCAAGTTAAATTACTGCAGTAAATAAAACTTTGACGACCTTCATCTCCCTTTAGTTTTGGTTTTTGGAACCACGGACATTTTTCGATAAGCTTTGTGCCGGGTTTTTGACGGAACTTTACTTGTTTCCTTTCTACTATTTTATTGGTTTGTAATAATGGTCAAAATTTAATGGACTAACCTCACGTTATAATGTTTTTAGCTTGTGTTATACAATAATTTTTTCAATAAGAAGCAAATACATTTTTCGAAATCTTGATATTAACAAAGAATTCCTCTTATCGTGCCCTTTAAATTAATAATTGTACCGCAAAATGCAATTGTAAACTTTAGTTTACATAAAGTCTCAGTCAATACTTCCCACCTACTTTATATAAATATATATATATATATATATATATATATATATATATATATATATATATATATATATATATATAACCCAGTCACAGGTGAATCTTTGATTAAAGGGTTAAAAATCACCTTAACATTTTAATGGTAATAGGGGTCAAATACAAAACCGTTTGAAAGCCCTTGCAATTCCCTAGTCCCTTGCAAGTCTTTAAATTTTTAAATTCGGTTCAATGCCTTATTTCATTAATTAAAAAAAAATACATTTTAAAAGCAATATTTTCAGCTAGTTACCTATTTTTTAGTTGACCAAATGATGAAAGTGATGACCTCCGGCGTCCATACAATTATAGATGTTTATTCGAAATGTTCTTCCACATCCCTAAGAGCATTTATGTAGTGATTCGTAGGCATTCGTTGACAATTCGTTTACGTAAATCTTCTAAAGATATGGGTGGTGTTCTATAGATTTTACTTTTTAGGGGGACTCCACTAAAATTTCAGGAAAGACAAATCTGATAGTCGAGGAGGCCATTCGATGCTGTCTCTCATTTAAATAAAGCATTATGCGGATAAGCACGGTTATATTAAGACGTCAAGTGATCGTCATCATAATGTTGATTATTTTCAATAATACCAGTCAAGACAAGGATTAATCACGTATTACAGTAATTGTAAATACAGTTCGCTGTCAAATAGTTAGGTAAAATACCAATAAGTCAATTACCAAAAGTACCAGCCCATACAATTATGTTTGCGGTTGATATGTATGCATATCGTGGAAAATTGGGTTTTAATAAGACCAATACTGGCAATTGGTACAACTTGAAAAAAGTACATTCTTCGGAGAAAAAACTATTAAAACAAAACTGTGGACCAGTCACTGCTCGCTTATTAATTATTTTTCAAACCTGTAAAAGGCGGGCGGCGGTCAAAAGTAACCTCATTAAGTTCCTGTACCAAGTTTATTTTATGGAATTTTATGGATGAACTTGTTTTCCTTCAAAATGGCTTGTACACTTGTTCGATTATTTCCAGATATAGCTTCTACTTGCCTCGTACTTAACATGTATCTGTCCTAATACTGCAACTTCTTTAGGTTCAAATCATGAATGTGTTGCTTGTGTGAGTCCATTTTAAAAGAGGTAAAAAGAAATAAATTATTCTTTAGGTTCATTAATTTCAGGCCTTTAGTATCTCGTGTTTTATTACCTACATTTACAGCTTTTTGAATTTTTTTAAAAACTCCAACTGAAATTAAACCACGACAATAAATTTTAAGACTAAAAATTAGTACTTACAATTGATATTCGTAAGATAATCATCTAATTTTACATTCTGTGTTTTTTCATAATTATCATACAATTTACTTAGTGAGACAAATTCTTCAGAAATAATCCTTTCCAAATGATGAACATTATCAGATGGTCCTCGCTGATAAATACCATAGAAAAAAAATTACGATTCTCAGTATAAAAAAAAAGAACAGAGGGTACAAATATCTCCTCGGTGTTTTCCGAAAATTGGCTTCTTGCACTCTTCTATTGCAATAGTTGATGGTTATGCGCCTTTTTTACTTGGACAGTAGAAACTAGTCTTTCTCTTCTATTTCTGGGTTATATTTGCATCATCTTCTTTAGTTATGTCGTCGAAGTATGAGTCATATTCCCAAACTTAAGTTTGTTGCAGTATAGGTGTCGCGTCAGTCACGCACGGAGCGAATAGCAAAGGAGAATATCAATCAAGACTTTCTATACCGGTGGAGGAGAGCTTCAGATTTAAACTTTTTTTATAAAGTGCAGGTCTTTGCTTAACTTCTTCTATTAACTTTACCATGCACGTTTCTGTAATCAACAATAGTGAATTGGGCAAAGCCATTTTATCGCAAAAATATTCAAAAAATATTAGCACGGCACGAGTACGGATCGGTAGTTGACCAACAGATTAGTTTGAAGGCAATTGGGATGCCCATCAAACTTTTTTATCGGCCGATACTGAATCGGTGTAATATGCGCATATGCATATCTCTCCGAACTGATTAAGAAACCGACCAAACTATCGGCCGATAGAAAGTCTACAGTCTGCGAGGCCCTTATGAATTAAGCAACGAAAAATGACCTTGGAATAATTGGAAATTATAACAACCTTCTGCTACACGATCAAGCTCAATACTAATCTGGAAGGTACTAAATAATTGGGAAAATCGTTAAAATAAACGAGAATAGGCGAAAAAGCCCGATGTTTTAAGAGTGTTGTAACATTTACTAATTACCAATGACTTGTATTCTGGGGTTAAACGATTATTCTTACGATTTTGTAATAAGAAGTTTAGATTACTGTTCGACCACCAGAGACAATTTTGAAATGAGACCGTTTTGTTCGAGGAAAATGTTGCATCATTGTAAAAAATGTTTTGTGAAAGATAAAAGTAAAAGTAAAAAATTATCTTTTTTGTCTTTAAAGTCTCCTTGAATTGCAGAAAGTGCAGAATTCAAATAGATTATCGTAATCGCTTTGCAGTAACGTGTGTACGAATTGCGGTTTGTATGCATGATATTTATGACGTTTAAAGTATTATTTACGAAAATATTTGTGATTAGAAAAGCCCTTTTACGTAAAGATATTTATGTTTTATGAAAGAAACAATCACGTTAAACTCAATGTTTCCATTGGTAACAAGTTTTGTACGTTTATTCTTATAATTATTTTCGATACTTTCCAACTTTTCGATACCTTAAATTTATTTATTATTTTTGTTGCTGTTAAATGGCCAATGTTTCTATGCGGATCTAGATTATTACAAATATTTGTTCCATCTCTAGGTGTTACGTAATTTTTTAACACAATTTCTATTTTTTTGCTCACGATTTAGTAAATTTGTCATTTTGCCTCTAATTTTATATTATTATTCACTCTGAAATTTATTGTCAAATATTTCATGTCAGTGCATCCTAGATCAGATTAATTTGTATCAGCCAGAATAATGAGTACCGTCAATTGGGATGACACTTAATACGCCGTGGTGTTTTGATACAATTTGACGCATTACCATTTCTTTTTGTAAAATATAGAAGCCATCTTTGTTAACAGTTTATTCTTCCTTGATTGTCGTAAGCGACTATATTATGTGAGTAATCCCTACACTTTTTGGCGCCACAAGGCTAAAACACCTGCTTCAATACCGGCTTAAATCAAAACAAAACAATGTCGTATTTCTGGTGGTCCGTAAACTTTAATCTGTAGCCATGGTTGTATAAGTTTGATTGTCATGAAATTTGGTGGTAAGTTAGATTATATATCAGTTAGTAATATTACAAAGTGTCAAAGTAAAAAAATAAAAATTAATAATTTTGCAAATAAAATAGCATATTTGTTTCCCGGATGGGGTTCCTTGATACACATGTAAAATGTCAAGACAATACAAAAAGTCCTGGGACACGCATACATGATTGTATTCGGTGGAAAATTTGAATAAGACATTGGAAGATGTTAGAAGCGTAAAGTTAAAGCGGGAAGACAACATGAAAATTCATCGCTCTTTAAAAGGGGCAAATCAAAAGAAGTATTAAGGATAAATGGTGTTCTCTGTAGAAGAAGAAACCTTTCTCACTGATAAACTAATCACTCCAAGTGAGTTGGACTTCCCTATGACATCTTATGAAGTAAGACAAATAGTAAAAATTTACCTAGACACACAAGGACGAAAGGTAGAAATCTTTAAGAAAACTCTTTCAGTAGAAGACTGGATGCAAGGTTACGTAAGCCAAAATGACCAAAGATAAAGTCAGATTGGCTAAAAACATCTAACGCTGACGCTCCGCAGTTTCGACATAAATTGTTAATGAATATTTCGATAATTTAGATATTTCATTTTTAAATGTAAAGCCATCGTCAATAATTAACTACAATAAGACCAACTTGGCTGATGACCCCTGAGAATAATTCAGCAGAAAGAACGGTGGCGTTATAATGGTATGCAAGCATCCAGATTTTGGTTTTAAATCTTCTAAAACTTCTACAGATGGCATATGCTGGAAATGGTACTCTTCTACCACCATTCGTGATATATCGTTCAACCCATTTGTGGACACATGGACAAAAGAAGATCCAAAAGGAATGCGATATGGCAATACCAAATCAGATTTAATAGATCAAAAAACTTTTGATGAATTGTCTACGAGAGCTTTGCCCTATCTGAAGAGACTAGACCAACCACGAGCCTTAACTGGAGACCATTTATCGTTGCACCTCTCCGCTCATGTCATTGATGAATATAAAGATAATGATATCCGGTTTATTATTTTAACCAAGAATTAAAGAGAAATAACACAGCCTCTATATGTTGCCTATTTTGGGCCATTCAAAAGAAAATGGAGCGATATATTGATGGAGTGGAAACTAAAAGGAAACTGATAGAGGAACAGTACCAAAATACATATTTCCGTATATGCTTAAAAAACTGTTAAGTAACGACGTAAGACTCAATGGAGAAATTCAAATGGACAAGTATTAATTTCATCCCTTTAGCGCCTCTTGCGGGCCATTTCATTACTAATTAAAATTTACTGGGAAATTAAAAATGTCTTATTATTTTCCGATGAAATAATTTTATATCGAAACTTAATAAGCTTGTTAAAATATTTTATTTAAATATTAAGTAATACACATAAAAAATTATACCTATGTAATAATACAAACTGGAAATGTGAGTACATTAATCATATTCTCAAGTTACAAAATATCCATATAAGTGATTATTATTTCTTCTGTCAAATTTAGTTATGAGAAAAAGTTTTTATAAAAAAGCATAATTTTTTCTAGATGTATGTGTATTTATTTGTTGTTTCAGATAAAACAGTTATAAATTAATTACATATTTATTACATTGATATTTTCAGAAACAATTGTTAAATACGATTACTGTTTGCTTCCTAAAAATTTTTAAACTTGACGCTTGTACAGGGAGCTATTCAAATAATCTTTTAAAAATAATTCACACCATTTGTTACTGGAAATGACATTTGGAATGGCTAATTTCCGATAATTTGGGCAATCCAAATTTGACATAACTGCAATATATAAAATAATATTAATAAAGTACTATTGTTTATTAATAAAAAAAATTGTTACTATCATCATCGATGGAATCCTATGCATTTTTGTAATTTTTCCATGATTTGTACACAACGGTACAAATCAATAATTCACCTTGTTTAGTTTTTTTTACCAACACAACACAAAAATTCTTTTCTACAATAAGTAACTAAAACTAAACTTTAAAAACTAAGTAACCAACGTCAATTAAATTTATTAATAATAAATACAAACGAAAGTTAAAGATAATGAAATAAAACTGAAAGCTGTAAACCAACGGAAGATCTGTCATTGCTTTTGACAGAATTAACATTGCGGAATTAAGCTTCGTTTGGTTTTATATAATAATGTTGGTTAATCATATATTGTTTATACGATTGCTTCCATTAGGAGTTCCATATAGTGGAACTCTAGGGGTAGTTTACCCCCTGCAAGAGGCTGATTAACTCGAACTTACTGGATACTCATAATTACAGTTCGTTCGCTGTATCTTTGCACATGTATGAAATTATTCACGAACTATTTTTAAATTTTGTCTCATTTCTATCACAGAATATAAAATGTTGAAATTAAGCCGCTTGTCCAACATTTAATAATACATCAGACAAAGACAGTAATATAACAACAGTCTGTGATAAATTCTCATCGTTGAACCTGCTTATTGTCAACTTCACAGCGTTGTGGTGTTTACAAAAATTATATTCATATTGTTTAATTTTCCATTACATTTTCGTGCCTTGAGTTTATAAATTTTCTCAAAAAAAGTTGTTATAACGACTAACTGTGTACTTAGTGTTGGATTCCTTGATGTAAGTATAAATTTTGCAGTTAAATTATCTTACTTTTAATTTGACGTATCATTTTTGAATCTGGCTAAAACTCTGTCTAACTGATCGATATAAAACATTATTTGTTGTCATAAATATCAAACAAATGTCAAACAGAATATTTTTTCAAGGTTTTTATTTTTAGAATATGCCTGGAAATACATTAAATTCTCAATCCCAGCAACTTGTGCTGAATTTGTATGAATATTTTGAGTTGGAAAAAGTGAACGGTGGACCCTTATTGGCATCTTTGGCTTGTGTTCAAGAGGTATTGTAATGAATTCTATGTTGTTTAATAATTTACCTATCATGAAATTGTTTTTAATTTAAGAGTGTAGCTGCTGCCTTGAAAATATCACGGCGTACAGTATGTACAATTAAAAAACGAAAAGGGAGCAATCCTGTCCTTTCAAGTCCAGGCAACAGTAGACGTCGTCGTAAAAAGTAAGTATAAGTTAATATTGTACAAAATAAAATCTGGTTTATACCCCAGCAAATAGATGTTTCACATCAAAATTAACACTTCTAAAATAAAGTTTCACTATTATTACTAGTTTTTATTTGTTTTTAAAAAAGCATGTTAGTCTACAAAGTTTGAAATGTCAATTAGAGGAAAAAGAAGTTGTTACCATGGGAAAAACATCCTTAAGCATTGTACTGAGAGATATAGGATTTAAATATAAAAGGGATGTCAATCGAAGAGCAAAATAATAAGAGCAAAATTCTTTCGTAAGTACTTTGAAAACCTGGAAAGTGTGCATCCAAGCGAACTTGTTTTTTTTTGGATGAAACATTGATTTATTTAAAAGGAAATAAAACAACTTCCTGGCAAGACACTAGTAGCAAAAGTGTACGTAAACCAGAAGGTTTTGATGGTAAACGTTTCATAATTGTTCACGCTGGTTCTTCTAAAGGATTTGTTTCTGAAGCAACTTTATTGTTTTGTTCTAAGTCTAAACATATTGATTACCATAAAGAAATGAACAACGACATTTTCACTAAGTGGATAAGGACACAAGTAATTCCCAATTTAGAAGAACCATCGTTGATTGTAATGGATAATGCTCCATATCATAATTTTAGAAAAGCAACCTGCCACTGCTTCAAAGAAAGATGAAATTGTTACCTGGCTGACAACAAATAACATCAAATTTGACCCAAAATTTACAAAACCTGAATTATTACAAGTTGCAAAAATAAATAAAAAAGAAAATGTGTATGTTATTGATGAGTTACTAAGAGAGCATGGTCATGAAGTGTTGTGACTACCTCCTTATCATTGCAAATTCAACGCTATTGAATTAATTTGGGCAAATTGAAAGTCATATTACAATAAGCATATTGGTTGGGACGGCTATTCTGATCAATGTAATGGATACATTTGGGAAAAATGTGTAAGACATACTTATGAAATTATTCATAAGTGGTGTGTCCGAGAGCAAAATATAGTTGATATTGATATTCAACCCATCATAATAAATCCTGGAGATAGCTCGGATTCTGAAAGTGAAGGAAATATATAATTTTAATATTTTGTTTTTTTTTAATTTATTTTAATAATTTAGTCATTTAGTCATATTTGTGAAAATAGGTTGTAACAAAGTAATTGATCCATTTTTTAGGCTAAAACAATGAAACCTTTTACACATAACTTTCCACACTTTACTTACCTTACAGAAGTAAAAGAAATAATAAAAACCAGGTAGTATAAAAAATAAATACTAAGTCTCTAAGTATATGACATAAGGAAAGTCGTATTATTTTAGACTAACAGATTGAACACTAATTTGTAACACCCTTTAAGTTTTCTACAAATTAATGTATTTTCGAAATTTTTCTTTTTCCATTGTTTTTACTGTTGTGTTTTGTAAAGTTTAATTATTTTTTTTGTGTTAGTACCTTAGTTCGAAAAGCATGCACACGAGTTTTTTATCTTTTAGGGCATTTTCTTATGCTTCAGCTTAAAAATTGAATGTCATATATATACGATGTAAATGTTTAATATTTTATTTTGAATGAAATTTTTTTTTTCATCCAGTAACTGGCTTCGGCTGTTGGATGCTTTGGTGTAAATAAATAAATATGAGAATTTAAGCTGTTTGATCTTGGGTCCATCTTTCTCGACTACAGTATTTCAAATAGAGCATTTCTTCCAATAATCATAATAACGTTGAATATGTAGAAGACTCAAAATTACATTCAAAACAATTCTATAATGAGTTTTTAACATCCAGTACAATAAATAAACAAAAACAATTACTATAAATACGTTTAACGGGATATTAAACATTTCCTAATTATTTCATGAATCTAGAAAAGACTTACGTTTGATTTAAACGCTTTGATTTAATTCGTTTCAACTATGATGTGCAAAGATACAGCGAACGGGGTGTACTTTATTGGTTCTCTAAGTACAATAATAAAGAGAGTATCCAGTTGACGGATGGCAACACTAGCTTCGACTGTTGACTCTTAATTTCTAATTCTTAATGATCTACTCCCGTTATCTTCCAGGTATTTAACTCACGTGCGTTTGTTTATGCATTCATGTTTTACTAATATAATTTTCACACAATATTAAATAAGCTTCTGAATACATTGCAAATTTCACTACGTCAGCATCTCGTTAAGCGTGTTCTAGTTACACCGATATTTTCAATGTCACAAACAAACAATCGCATTGAGCAATAAGCAATGATTAATATTATTAGAAGAATTTTAAATTTTTAAACTGAATTGGGTTACTTATATCTGATTTCTGGATGCTTAACTAAATCCCGTTACAATTATTTTATTTATGACACCTCGAAGATGGTGTTAAAATAAATGATTGGTTAAAGTCTTTGTTAGCGACATAGGCTGTCATTTCTATTTATTTACTGACTGGCGTCAAAATGATGGGAGAAATTTCCAAGGTTATTCATATAAGTTTCCGAGGTATGATCAACAAGTACTCACAGATACTTCTTCTAAGGACTAGCAATCCCAGTGAAGTCCTACGTTACCATGTAGCCAATTCCATTTCACATTCATCATTTCATCATCATTTCACAACCTTTCTACTAATAATAATAAGGAAAAAGCAAAATTTTGCAAAATAAATATTTATTTTAAATTGTTTAAACAAATTAGTCGGTTAAATAAACAATTCACAAATTAACTAATTGAATTTGAAAAACATCCATTTTAGATGATAAGAACCCCGCGACTTTTATATATTTAAATTCATGAATTCAGTTTTTGCAATAGCAAAATCGAGAAAAAAAAAGAGCTAACTCGGGTTCTAAGAGTCGTAGGACATTTTATTTTTCATTAAATTCGTGTAAAAATCGCATCATTTTGTATAAAAAAAAAATTAATTTCCTATATCTTGATGCGTCTTAAGTTAACCTCGAAGTTATTTTAAATGTTTATAAGTTTAAATTCACAGTACTTTTGTAAACCTATTTTACAATATCTAACAGAACACATGTGATATTGTCCCCATTATCAAGCATAATTAAAGTTTTTTGTGCATTTTTAGAAAATTTAATAATACTTGTGAAAAAATCTAGTTTTGAAGCTGTTTTTGCAAACATTTAGCAACAAATTAACAAAAATAACTTTACAAACCCTAATTTTAAAGGATTTTCTATACTTTTTCAGTAAAATTGTGTGACTTTTCCATATAATTTACCGGTTTTCACCTTTCGTATTTAATATCAAATAGCGGTCTGACACTGTTTATATATTATCGTTATATGTTTGGTTACCGCCAAATTTATCAAAAGCAGTTGTTAGATACCTGTATTAAAAAGTGTCACAAAAAGGTTTTTTATTAGCTAATTTCTGTTATCTTATCCTAATAGAATGAATCATCTTTCGAATGAAAACCCCGATAAAAAAATTGTTGACCAATTTCTCAAAAATAATAACTCAAGTAGAGTTAATATTTGTTGTATATCATCTAAAAATTTAAACACGGAAATATGTTGTACAAAACCGAATATTCGTCAGGAAACAAATACAGTAGTGGTAAATATTTTAGACGTCAACATAGATACTTAGATAATATTTACCAGGAAATGCCTACACAGGTTTTTATGATAAAGCTGTAGTAATTAAATGGAACTATTTATAGAAAGTTTTAAAGTTTTATTTATAGAAAGTTTTAAATAATTTAATTCATTTTAATCTGTCCTTCACATCTTCATCCTTTTGTCTCTGTAGGTTTTGTTTTACGTCTTAGTGCCCAATATTCTGGACAGTTAACTTCCTACAACGCATAAAAACAAAATAAATATTATAAACAATAATAAATAACCAAAAGTTTTAGCATGGTACAGCATATTTTATTTATAACAAGAAGATAAAATCGATACTAGAAAACGAAAATACAGAGAAGGAAACGAAATCAAATGAGTACTGACAGGTATTAGATAACAGTCATGTTATTCTTTTTATTTTTTCATTTGGGATATAATGAAGTCTAAATATCCGACACGCCCTTGTTAGATAATCCATTTTACCACTTGAAGTTGTTTCTCCTTTTTCATCGTCATTTGACAACATTCAAATCCGTACGTCAAAATTGGTTCTACAACTGACTTGTAGATTGTCATTTTTTTTCGTATACTAATTTTAGGAGACCAAAGTAATAAGTTTAGTATTTGTACCACATTTCAACACTGTTTTATTTTTTGCTGAAAGTCCCGTTTCGATATTCCTTACTTCGTTATGTCTGTCCCTAGGTATTTAAATTCTTTGCATTCTTTTATATCTCTAATCGGAAGTTGTGGGTCTCTTTCTTCGTCCTTCATTCTTAGATGTTCTGTTTGGTTGATGTTGATCTTAAGTCTCCAATTTTTGTATTCTTCGGTTAACTTTCGAATTATACAATTTATATCTTCCTCATCGTTTGCCATAATCAATTGATCGTTTGCGAAGGCAAGATTTGTTATGTACTTGTTCCCAAATTCTATCCCGTATATGTGCATTTTTTTCTTCAGTTGTTAAATGCTTCCTGAATATAAATTTTAAATAGAGTTAGAGATAAAGAACATCTTTGATTCAAGCTTTTTGTGACACAAAATGCGTCTAAAGGTTTATTCTCCATTTTAAAGGCACTTTTTGCATTTATATATATGTTCGTTAAACCGTTGGTGTATCTGTTGCAGCCAGATGGTTAAATTGACCGTTCGATAGAACCAGCCATTCAATCGCATGTCTGAATTTTAATTAGCCAAGTGGCTGACGACCACGAAGATAACTCTTAACAGGTCAGCTAGATGACAATCAGTCGTGTAATAAAATTCCTCTCATTTGATTGAACAACGCGTTACAATGTCTTACTTATAAAATGATGTTATTTACTTCACAGATGAGGTTATTGATAATTTTCATATTACATTTAAATCATTTATTGAAACAACTTAAACTGCTATGCCATTTAGATCCACAAAAAACTTTTTCTTAGAACAAGCACATCTCATGGTGAGGCATTGTTTTTGTGCTAGTTTACACGAGCATTTTTGGAAACTTTTCCCCCCCAAAATTTGATTCTATAGTCACAGCTTCTTGTAAAGATATCGGAGTATCTAAAATTTTACCATCATTGCTTTCCGTTGACGAGTCGTTGTCAGAGCTTTCCGTTGTCATACAAACCAATTTTTAATAGTTCCTGTTTTTGTGCCTATTCTATAAACTCCATTTCTAGAATGCACAATTTTTCCATTGATATTTTTGGTATCCAAAGATGCACGATCCACTTTTGGTACACTTATCAGGACACTCCTGCCCATAAGTAGACGTGTCAGTGTTTTTGCTGCATTCTCAACAATTTTTTCAACTGCACGTTTTAAACTTTTGTGTGTTCCATTTCTCTGAAATCGTATGTTTTCTTCGGTTGCATCTAAAACACAGTACTGTGGAACTAAAACCTTCCTCTTCTACAACAGACAATCTACATGTGACATAAACAGGATAATTGCAAGACTGACAGCTACGGGTACTAGTGATAGGATTCTGACATGTCACACAAATTAGTTCAATGTACTCTTTTTCTTCTTCTGGTTCCTATCCGTTTCGGATATTGGAAATCATATTGGCAATCATGACCTTGCTCGCTGCGGCTCGAAACAGCTCCGTTGAGGTTTTCTTAAACCATGTTCCGCAGCCATGATATTCTCCTTCTACCGGGTCCACGCTTACCTTTGACTTTACCTTGCAATATAGACTGCAGCAGGGAGTAACGGTGCTGATTTCTCATAACGTGTCCCAGATATTGCAATTTTATGCGTTTGATCGTAAACACAATCTCTGAGGAACACGAGCTCCTTGTTCGTGATCCTTGCTGTCCATGATATTCTCAGCATTCTTCTATAAAGCCACATCTCAAATGCTTCAAGTTTTTAGTATCAATAGTTTCAATGTACTCAGTCCTCTTTAACTGACTAGATTCTTCGTCAATGTTATTAGTATCAACATTTGTAGAGTAATTGTCACCTAAATTTGAGGAACTAGGTTCAGCCACTATAATTTCTAAATGAAAATTATTACTTATTAGATTCGTATCAGTATTAATAATTTTACAATTCTCAGGATTTTTAAGTTGTTCGAGTAATGTCTCTGTGATTTGGGTTTCATCATTCCATGCTACATTTGATCTCTTGATGTTTAAACTCTGATGCTGTATCTCAGTACTATCATCATTTTTCCCATTTTTTAATTTTTGTAACTGTCCTTTTGTTTTAATGTTTATTAACAATTAGGAAAATATATTAGTACCTTTTAAACCAGCTTAGAATCACTACCAAACAATGCTTTATAAAAAAACATCCCAATGATTCGATGAAATAAAGAATTTTTTTGGTACTGACAAAACAAACAACCAATAGACTACTTGGTCGAATTTTTGTCTGTCATCCAAGAACGTATCATATTGTCCACGTCCTGGTTACTACGTGCAACGCTACTCTGAGTTTGGGGGCGCCTTGGGATACCATGTATCCCATTGTAAAATATATGGAGCACCAAAACTCAAAAATATTTCCATACGCTTCATTGCTCCCTCACTCGCCATTTTCGTTTTTAGTTGACGGATGTTCAAAAATTTAGTATCATTATCTTGGTAATTGAGCTGCCACTTATATTCGTCATAGGACAAGATTGAAAATCAAGTGAACCTGTCCTCGAATATTAAAATCTTGAGAAACAATAGGTCGTGGACAACAGGACTTATTTTTATTCCTTTTTTATCATTTTAACTCACAATCGTTAAACAAAAATGACAATGGTTACCACCATATTATAAACAATGTGTTAAATCACTTTTGGATGTTATCATAAGGATTCCGCTTAATAGCAAGTCGTTGGGTTGAATGGTTCCAATCAAATGATTATTTTTCAATCAGTTAACTGGTGCTACTAGCTGTGCAGCGGTCAAGAAAACTACGTCAATGATATGGCGCCTTTTTAATCAGCTGGTTCGTTGAACTTTTTATTTGCATAAAAATTCGACAAAATAACTAGTCGTGTGATTAAATGGCGTTATTCAATCATAGGACTAGCTGTTTAATTGAAAGGCTAATTTAACCATCTGGCTGCGACATATGTATTACTCAAACAATCTTGCAAAACGTCAACTGCCACGTGGAGTACTCTAGCACCTCTTAAAACTTTTCTGTGATCGACTTGTTTATAAACAGAATAATAGGCTGAGTATAAATATAAAAAAAATATTTTATTAACTTATTAGCTACTAATATAATAAAAGTTAAAAAATAAAATTAAAAAGTTGTTATATACAAATTAAGTAAAATTCATTTGCAACTGTCATCGGATTCTTGTTGTTCTTCCGAGTGGTCAAAATACTTTTCACAAATGTGTTTCATATAATTTATGCACATTTGTTGGTAACATTTTTCGCCAAAAAATTTTGTTTTTTTGTTTTCTTTCCTTGGACAAATGGAGCACCTTTCCTTTTTTCTGGGCGGTTTTGTTGTTTCGTTTGATTCAAAAGAGCCTTCAATATAATTCAACCACTCTTTTACAAGGACGAACACTAAGACTTACATGTAAATCCTAAAAATAAAATTTTTATCGCTTTTTCTCTCATCAACGGAATCGCCTTCTAAATGCATTGACGATAACATCATTCAATTTTTATTCTTCTTAGGTATATAAGATAAAATTATCATATTGTTGGTAGATGCCAATTCTGAACTTTTAGTGCTTTTCTTTTAGTTTTCACAAACTGTTTAGGTATTTCTGTTTTATTTTTGCGTATAGTTCCGACATACGTTAATTTATTTTGTAGCAATTTGTAACGATTATTTTGCTTACCACATAGGCTATTACTACAGGTGGTTGAAAAATGTGGAAAGAAAGCACGGGGCTAGAGAGGGGTAAGCAAAACAAACCGGAACGTTTGAGAACGGCTACTCAGGGTTTTTCTGAAGAGGTGGGCCGCAGATAAGTGAACGACACAGGGACTGGGTATGGGGTAACTACAAAAATGAAATAAAAGAGGTATTTATATGAATCTCCTGGAACAAACACAAATACAAGAAGGTTGTCAAGCTATTTAAAATAAACGAAGCTTAGAAGAATCATCTTCCTGCTGGATGAAAGAAAAGAGGCTCTTCCTTTCTAAAAAATACAAAAAGGGGTTAGAAAAAAACAACTTTTTACAAGAAATATTACTCCTTTTTTTAGGGAAAAAAATTACACATTTATTGTTGTCTCACCAAAAGCAGTTACAAAAATAAATAGTAATAAAATACAAAAACAAACTTACTATATTACTATCCGTCTACAAACTCTAGAAGTTGGATATACTATAAGAACTTACTATTGTTAATGGGCGACAATTTGTAACGGTAAAAATTAGGAATAAAAAATAGCTTTTTAAATGAAACTATGCATAGAGGTTAACCTTTTTTTAAAAAACAAAAACCAAACAAAATCTCAGTTATGATTAGGTATGTGTCAAACGTAAAAAAATAAAGATATCTGTCAGATGTCAATACTAAATTCTAAACTTTGGGAATAATTAATATGACAGCTAGGCCACACCCTAACATTTATAATTTTAATTAATACAATTTCTTAAGCTGTAATGAAAGCAATTATTTATGGCAAACAAAAGTTATCTGGATTTCACTACATGGTTATTTTTACCTCTTTAAAATTTCTGGGGTTGAACTAGACTTACACTGCAAATACAAACAAATGCAAATGCACTTTGAAACTTGACTTCTTTAAAAATTGGAGCACATGTATGTATCTTTTAAAGTTGCTGTAAATGCTGTTTTACAAATATCTCAGATGAGAGACGACATAAAAATAAAAAACAGTGATTACTCTTTCAAAACTGACATATTACATTGAGTATAATTCACTTTTTTCAACAAACTTACCGGCTTCTTTTTCGACTAAACACATCGCTGTCTGCTCGCAACAAAATCTCTTCCAAACCTTGACTTCAATAACTTCACTATTAACTGCCACAAAACTACTTATTTTCCATAACAAAGGACGAAAAACGAGAAAATCGCGAATTTGAAGAAAAATTCGGACTCCAATAAAACTTAACGCCTTTAGCAGCGGCCGGCCTTACCGAGAGTGATGTAATTCTCTTCCCCGCAATACTTTCTCATCGACCTAAGGAGATATTCATTTAACGCTCAATATTAAGCGGAAACGATCAAAAGAATACCAAGGAAATACCCATCTGTGATATATAAACAAACTTTAAAATATATTTAACCTCGGCGACCCAAAAAGGATTGAAATAATATTTCGGTGTTTTAACTTAAACAAGGTGATTTGAAATGCTACAAATTCTACGGAAGTGGAACACTTGTGAACCAATTATCTTCAATAATGGTGACCAGAACCCCAAATTCGCTTAGATAGCCGCATAACTATACTATTTGCACTGTTAGGTCCTTTAGGTTGTTCGCCTACATATATTTCAAATGTCAATGGGTACCATGTTTTGGTATCGGCAATACTAAATATTTTTAAGCCATACTTAGCTGGCTTACTCGGTATATATTGCCAAAATGAACATCGTCCTCTAAAAGAAATCAGTTGTTCATTAATAGTGCAGTATTCAGATATACAATATATGTTTACACAGTTATTTTGAAAAATTGTAAAAACATCACGGATTGGAGCTCCAAGTTTATTGCTCCAATTGCTGCCATTTATATATAATTTTACGTCTTTTACTGTGGGTGATTGGGTCCTCAAAACAAAATTAAATACGTATATCACAAATCACAACCACTGGCTCCTCATACTTGTATAATAAATCAGTGCAAATCCTTGCCTATGTTGATAATATCAATATTGCTGGGAGAATGAAAAACGCTGTACGAGAGTCATATGTAACACTGAAAAAATCATTTACAAAAATGGGTTTTATAATAAACACCACCAAAACGAATTACATGATAATAAGCAGGCAACTACAAATCCCACGGCCACTTTTTACCGAAAATTATGTCATCAAAGCAGTGAATGAGTTTGTATACCTGGAAGCGCTCGTTAACACTGAAAGTAATATTGCCGCACACATAAACTGCAGAATTTGCTCTGACAACATATGCTATTTTGGGCTCAATCTTGTTTTTAAATCCTGAATTATATCGAGAAATACAAAGATAAAATTCTACAAAATAATAATACGCCCAGTCCCAACATATGGTTCAAAGACCTGGACTCTTACAAAAAGTAATGAAAATATGTTAGGATGTTTCGAAAGAAAAGAAAAATCTGTGGAACAGTGAATGACAATGGAGTGTGAAGAAGACGATATAATTTCGAACTTTATAGTATATACCATGAACCAGATATCGTAAAATATATGTATTGAGATAGGACGTCTGAGGTGGATAGGACATGTAATGCGAATGAAACAAAATTACCCAGCTAGAAAAGCGCTCATTGATATATCCATTGGTCAGAGAAGAGGAAGACCCCGAACAAGATTTCTTGATAACATTGATAAAGACATGAGAAATATGGAAATACGTGCTTGGCGGAGTAAGGCGATGGATAGGGACGACTGGAGAGAAATTTTTAAGGAGGCTAGGACCCACGCAAAGTTGTAACGACAGAATGAATGAAGAAAAATAACAGAAAACATTTATGTACAAAACAGGAGTAATGAAATCAGAAATATGTGCATAATATACAACAAGATGAATACGTAGAAAGAGATGGAATAACAATATTCCAACAACATAAGAGGTAATATTGAAGAAAAACATGCAATATGTTTAAAAACAAGAAAAAGAAGACATCTTTTGATTGACATATTTAACATCCTAAAGGCGTTTTTACCTATACCATCTTTTAACTCAGTTTTTATTTTATTAAGGTTCATTCTCAAACCTATTTTTAGCCTTTTTTATTTAATTCTTCAAGCATGAATTTTAGATCTGTTTTTATTAGCAGACATATGTTGTCAGGTTATCACAGATGATTTATATACACACTCCTCTTTTATTCCATAGGTTATTTCTCCCAATGTGAATTACTGAATACTTCCACTAACGTTAACCTTTCTTGTGATTCCAAAATATTTCTATACATAGTCAAATACAGGAAACACTTATAACAGTGAAAGTATATGTTCTTTCCATAATGCCTCTAACACGCTATTATCTTCAGAACCCGAGGGATTTTATGTTAAAATTGTAAATTTTTAGCAAGAGAATCTATTTTCTTGTTCCCCTTTGGCTTTCGTAAATAAAGTGAGATTGTGTTTTCGCGTAAAGCGGATTTCGGTTCGGTTCACGCGTTCACGGCCTCGCCGCATCCACCCCCTATGTTCCCTTATCGCTCCTCTCTAAATTAAAGTATACAAATTATTTTCTGAAGGCAAAACTGCTCCGTGGACGTCCTTTTAATTACTACATCCATGGCTTGTGCAGGTTAGAACTTGGATTTTATACTATTACCCTCAATAGACTTAAACAATAATAGTAATAATGAGGGCATATTTGGAATTATCTAAATATTAAGTAAAAACTCCAAAATTATTTCAAGTTTTGTAGAGTGCCGATGTGTTTAAAATATTTTTCTTTGCTTAATCTAATAATCTAATTATTGCTTAATAAGTTTTTTAGGTGATTCCAATAAATTTGATATTTTGATAAAATTCTTTATAAATCATAAATTAGGTTGTTAATTTAATAAGTCAGTTACTTGTAAGCCATACTAAGTATGGCCGATAAGCTCTAAAAATGGAAGATGAACTACCTCTGGACTAAATTAAAACAGTGGATAATGAAGGAGCAACCTCGGATAGGACAGGATCACGACTATCAATAGACAGCCAATGATCAAGATGTTAAAAATACAACTGATAAACATAAGAACACACCTTAAGATATCAAGCAGAAAAGTAAGGTTTTCAATTTACAAAAATCCAACCTGCCTTCAGATTGTATCTACATATTTATTAAAAACACCAATAATGAAACCAAAAACAGAATTGAGGTTTAATTAAAAACAATTAAAGACACCAAAAAACTAGTGGCTAATGAACAATTAAAAACCGAAAATCTAATTGCTCATATACCAAATAGTTTACTATTGAAAAAAGGGTTTGTTAAGACAAGTCTTTTTACAAATTTTCTATCTGTGGTAATGTACAAAAAACAATCTCTAAATCGTGTCTAATACATATAAAACAAAGTGAAATAAAGTAGAAAATTACTGAGAAGAATTTAACTTTTACGGGAGCAAAAAATTTGAATAAAACATCAAATGCTTCTACATTAAAAGTTAACAATAAATTCCAATCTTCATCTTATTTATCAGAGGAACAGTTTCCCCCTTATAATAAAAATATTGGGTATAATTGTAATAAAAGTAATTACACACAACAAAATTTGTCAGTGGAACGCACGTTCCAGGAGCCACCTCCTGGTGAGGATCCTATAACGTCTGAAATGTTAAAAATGATCGGCAACATCGTTGTGGAGGTTGTGAAACTTTTGTTGAATAAGTGTCTAACAGAAAAAAATGGGTGTGGCAGTGCAGGGGGACTGCCGGTAGAAGTTATACTTCTATACACGCTTTCGTCGTTACAAATTGATATGGGAGTCAATCTACACAATCATTACATATGTTAATTACTATTAAAATGGGAATAAGCCACAATTAAAGGTTAAAATACGTTTATTGACGTTTCAATTTCCACTTCGGAAATCGTTCTCAAAACACAAACATTAGTTAAATAAATTAAATTAAATTAAACATATTAAAAACTAATGTTTATATTTTGAGAACGATTTTCGAAGTGAAAATTGAAACGTCAATAAACGTATTTTAACCTTTAATTGTGGCTTATTCCCATTTAAATAGTAATTAATTTAAAATGCCACAAGAAAATAGCTTCAGAACAACATTACATATGTAATGCTATAGGTAAGAGAGATCAGAAAGAGAAAAAGAATTAGGTATACAGATATATGGTACATCGTTTGCTGTATATAAACATTTGACCTGTAATAGGAGTATAGTAAGTAAATGAAGGATTGAATCAATATTTTAATAAAAATATATATTTTTATTTTCATATATGTATAAAAGGAGTTGTGATACTCCTGAGTACAGATGATAAAATAAAAACCAAAGAGGATGTAAATAATGTAAATAATTTCAATAAATAACACATATTTTAAAATATAGCTCTTTAATAACTATAAATAAATTTTAAATAATATAACAATACATTTAATTTTTAACAAACAATTTACATAATACCTACATTTCCATCCTAGTTGTAAATATCAATTTTCCTTCAAGAACCATCCCTTTACTCCTTAAATAGTTGCAGTAAAACCGATGATCACCCGTCACCAGTATACCATAACGGATTTTTTAACTATGTTTTCTCAAACATTTAATAATAATCATTGTATCTTGCGAGGCTAATGAACCACCTCTCTGGATTCGACGAGAGTATCTTCTTCAATCTTACTTTGCTTCCGTATCCGCAAACCCATCTTATCCAGTCTACCATTTAATTACTTCAACATCACCTCCGGAGACCCCGCAAAGGATACAATCAATAATAGACATCCAGAAATTAAGTCTAAGAATAATCATCGACCTTACTAAAACATATCCCTTCCCAATCCCGAATACTCCGCCTTGGAATAGACCAATTCCACATTCAATCACTTCTCTATTAGAATACAGTAAACATGAAACCTCAAGCCTTCTCATAAGACAACACTTCAAAGAAATCATAAGCAAGAACCAATTCCAAAAAATTCTGTATACAGATGCCTCCAAAAGCAAAGCAGGCGTTGGATGTGCCGTAACCACATATGAGGAAATAATAAAATCATCTTTTTTAACGAATTTATTCAGCGTATACACTGGAGAACTTTATGCGATACTAGAAGATTTTAAAAAACTAAAAACAGAGGATAAAAACCAAGCAATATGCACAGACTCCCTGTCGTCACTATAATCGATAAAAAGTCTATACTCTCAGCATCCCTTAGTTCAAGAAATCCATAGGACTTACAGTGTACTCGCTTTTCAAGGTGTAAATGTCACGATCATCTGGCTACCATCCCATATCGGCATCCTCGGTAATGAAAAAGCAGACCAAGCAGCCAAGCAAGCTTCTTGTGTAAACAGTCAATCCCCAAAAGCCCAACATATTCAAATCCATAATGACCTAAAGCAAATTTTCAAACAACAATAGTATCATACCTGGCAAACCCACTGGAACACAATCAAGAGTGCATTACATGAGATCCGGCAGACTGTTGAAAAATTTGAACTTCCAACTATCTCTAGAAACGAAAAAGCTGTCATCCGAAGATTAATAATAGGACATATTCGATTCACACATGAATACTTAATGAAGTCCGAGCCGAAGCCCAATTGCCAAATCTGCTCAAGTGTATTAACTGTGAAACATATCCTGATCAAGTGCTCCCGGTACGCAAAATATGGAGTGCAACATAAACTTATATCAAAGACATTTTAAACTCACCCGATTAAGTCTTTAACCTAATTGGTTTCTTAAAAGATATTCAGTTGTTTAACAGAATATAACCCCTTGTTTTCCATGTACTTTACTTATATTATTTAATCATAGGTTCTAAGCTTATAGATTAACTGTAGCAATTAGTTACATATGCTTATTGTAATTATTGTACACAATATTGTTTATGTCAATGGTCATTGCAGCCGAGACACATTAATTTAAATAAAAAAAAATCATTGTATCTGTATGTAAGTAATATTTATTTAATTTCAATTTTCACTAAATCGTTTTTTCACTTAATTTTTATTTAATTCATTTAAATTCATATTTAATAAATCGCACACATATAATATTGGCATAATTGCTGTATATTTTGTACCAGACAACATCCTAAAACGGGTTGTTATATTTTCAGCATTTAGTTTACTATGTACCGTTGACCTGAAGATGCATAGCAAATAATAGTATGGGCAACCGGTCGTTGGTGGTAGAATAAATTGAATATGAGTAAGTCTTATTCTTATTTTTTACCTATTTAAAAGAGGATGTCTTTAAAGAGACATTAATTTTTCAATATTTTTTTTTTAATAATTTTTAACATTTCCTGGTTATTGTACCTTTTTATTTAATTTTCAATGTAGCTCCAACTTGGTCCTTACTTGTTGTGGTTAGTTGGGTAGGTATAAAAATATACATAATCCATATCAGAGATTACAAGGTCACCATGATTCATGGCTATATTATTTAATTAATAAACTATTTACAATTAGATCATCAATCTATATTTGATTATTAATTCACTAAATATTTTATACACGAGAATAAACCACAATGAATTGTAGTTAAAACTATATATTTTGCTTTGTTTGACGTTTTGATTTCCTATCCGGAAATCGTTTAAACCGAAAACTGAAAAATTTAAAAATAATACTAATAATAATACTTTTAGTTCAGTTTTTTTTAATTATATCCTGATTTGAAATCAAAACAAGGTAAAAAGATAAATTTTTTTGTTGCAATATTCATTGTGATTTAATTCAGTGTGTAAAATAGTCAGTAAAAAACATACCACAAGAAAATTATTTCAGAACTTAATTGATTATTTTTGGTTTTAGAATCCAATCGACTTATGTTTGATTGTCAGTTTTGGTTTTTCAAATAAATGCGCCTAAATGGTTACTACTTTAAAATTTGGCTTAGATTTTGCAATATTTAAACTTTTATATAAATTATTTTCCTAGATTTTGGTTTATCTAAGATCCAAACGTATACAGAATTGTCATGATTTTAAAGATTAGTAATATAATAAATTTTGGATTAGATATACATGAAAAACCGTTTGTACACTTTTTATATTCTTCTTCTTAAAGTGCCTATCCGTTCCGGACGTTGGCGATCATCACGGCTATCTTCACTTTGCTTATTGCAGCGCGGAACAGTTCAGTGGTAGTAGTGTTATACCACTTTCGCAAATTTTGAAGCCAGGAAATGCGTCTTCTTCCCGGTCCTCTCTTACCATTTACTTTCCCTTGGAGAATCAGCTGGAGAAGGCCGTAACGTTCTTGGGTTCTCATTACATGACCTAGATATTCCAACTTTTTAGTTTTGACGGTCATGAGAATTTCACATTCTTTCCCCATTCTACGCAGGACCTCCACATTAGTAACTCTGTCAACCCAGGATATACGTAAGATGCGCCTATAACACCACATTTCGAAAGCTTCGAGCCGATTCATAGATGCAACAGTCAGTGTCCATGCTTCCATTCCGTAGAGCAGAACTGTGAATATGTAGCAGTTCAATAGACGGCATTTTGTTTTTAATGATATGTCTCGACTGTTGAAAATAGTTCTCATTCTAACGAATGCTGCTTTTGCTTTTATTATTCGCTGTTTAATTTCTGTTGAGTGGTCCCATTGGCTATTTAAATTGGTGCCTAGATATGTATATTGCTCGACTCTTTCGATATTCTGTTGGTTGATTGTAAGTTGAGCGTTTAGTATTGGTTTTTTACTAATTGTCATAAATTTGGTTTTCTTTATGTTAAGAGCTAGTCCGTATCTGTTGCTGACTTCTGTTATGCGATTTGTTAATATCTGTAAGTCATTCAGATTATCGGCAAAAACTATAGTGTCATCTGCATATCTAATGTTATTCAACCATTCACCGTTTATTAGTATTCCTTTCGCACAACCGTCTAAAGCTTCCTTAAATACCCATTCAGAATAAATATTGAACAACAATGGAGACAAAATACAGCCCTGTCGTACTCCACGTTCTATTGCAATTTTATCAGTTAACTGGTCTTCTATTTTGATTTTGGCCGTTTGATTGTAGTAAATGTTTCTGATAATTCTAAGATCTTTGTTGTCAATTCCAATTTCTTGCATTAGAGTCATTAATTTGTCATGTTTTACTCTGTCAAATGCCTTCTGGTAATCTATAAAGCATACGTATATATCACAATTCACATCCCTGCATCTCTGAAATAGCACCTGTACAGCAAAAAGGGCCTCCCGTGTTCCCAGAGCATCACGAAATCCGAATTGTGTTCTTGTTAGTTGTTCCTCACATTTTGTATATATTCTTTTGTGGATGACCTTTAGAAATGTTTTAAGTAAATGGCTCATAAGGCTTATAATTCTATAGTCTTCGCACTTTCTCGCATTGGGTTTTTTTGGAAGATTTATAAAAGTTGACACTAACCACTCTTGGGGAACCACGCCCGTATCATATATACTGTTAAATATATTTGTCAACCATTTTATGCCATCATAGTCCATAAGTTTTAAGAATTCTGAGTGAAAATTATCAGGGCCTACTGCTTTACCATCTTTGGTGCTTTTGATGGCATATTTTACTTCTTCGACTGTAAATGGTGGTCCAGATTCGCAATTGGTGTTTGTTGTAATACCAGTGTTACTTCGTATATCTTCAAAAGTTTTTTCCACGTATTTGATCCAAATATCTCTTTTATGCTCTATTTCCAGTACTATGTTTCCCTGATTATCTGTCAGGAATCCAGTGTTCTTGTGTTTATATAAGCCTGCCGCTTCTTTAATCTTTTTATGGAGGTTAAATGAATCATGTTTTTGTTGTAATGACTCTATCTCTGTACACTTCGAGCTAAACCAATTTTCTTTTGCTATTTTAATAGCCCTTTTTATTTCGTTATTTATGTTGTTGTAGTAATTCTTATTATCTTTAGCGTTTCTTCTGTCTTCCATCATACATAGAATCTCCTCCGTCATCCATTCCTTTTTATTTGTTCTTTCAGGTTTTAAGTATTTTTCTGTTATTTCTTGACTTACTTTGTGCAAATTTTCTAGTTCTACATCTGTGTTATCTGTTTCTGTACGGGCCCATGGTTTTTCTGTACGAGCCCACGTTTTTTCTTTTAGGCGTTTTTGTACCTTTTCCTTTACTGTTTTATTTTTCAGTTGGTTAATATCGTACTTCATAATTTTTGGTCTTTGAACTTTCTTTAAACTAAGTTTCATTTTGGCGATAAGTGGATTGTGGTCCGAATTTATGTCGGATACCGGGTACGCTTTAACAGATGTTATAGAGTTTCTAAATCGTTTGTTAATAAGAATATAGTCTATTTGATTTCGTACTGTGTGATCTGGAGTATCCTGGGGAGATTTCCACGTATATAGTCGTCTTGGAGGAAGATCATAAAAGGTGTTTGTCACTACGAGCTGTTCTTCAGTTGCAAATTCAATCAAACGGTCTCCGCGTTCATTACGTTCCCCTAGACCAAAGGATCCCACTAAATTTCCACTTTGTCCTTTGCCAACTTTGGCATTAAAGTCTCCCATTATTAGTATTATTTCGTTTTTCCGAATCCTTTTGACAATATTAGTAAGGTCATTGTAAAATTCTTCTATGATTTCTTCTGGGGCGTCCGCTGTAGGAGCGTATACTTGAATAATGTTTGTTTTTATGGGAGTTGTGTTTAGCTGAACTAAGAGCATCCTTTCTGATACAGGTACAAAGTGACTGACACAATTGGCGATTTTATTATTCATAATTAGGCCCACTCCATTTATATGTTCGTTCTTAAGATTTCCTGAGTAAAATATTTTGTGATCTTTGATAACTCGGTATCCCGTATCTGTCCAGCGCATTTCGCTTATTCCCATAATATTAATCGAGAGTCTTTCCATTTCTTGAATGGCATTATAGATTTTTCCCGCCTCGTACATTGTTCTAACGTTCCATGTACCTATCTTTATGGCTGTTCGCAATACTCTTAGAGATCCATCATCTAGAATGTAGTTTGGTTCGTGAGGATTTCTCTTGATAACGACCTGGAAGGCCTCACGGTTTGAGCTAGATTTACCTTCCCTGCCGGATCTTGAATTCCGATTTTCATGATCAGTAGTCGGAATCTTAAAGTTTTTTATCACCATGATAATTGTACTAGAGATACTTACAAGAAGTCTTTAATGCAGTGGTTTCTCCTTGCCTTCTGCATCCTTATGCCGTTCACTAAAAGTCTTAGTTCCTCCGCCTTCGAAGCCGATTTCTCAAACTCCAGGACAAAAGAGTGCCCTAAGATCGCATTATCACAGCCGCTTAACTCATGATGTGAGTGTCGCCTGTGAGTATCTGGAATTAAGCCTACAGGATTTTCACTTCCCACAGCCTTAATCCAGTAATGACATTACTGCTGCCTAATGTCATATCCTCAGTTGATCCGCGGGTACTTATTTGGCAATGCCTTATTCGTACCTGTCCTGCATATCTGCAGGAACTTTCCCTATCAGCCATATGGGACGTGCCGTGTCGAGGTTGAGGATATCCCCCGCCCAGTCTGTCTTCCGTGAAGTACAGAAGAGCCCCTACTCAGTTCGGAGCTCCTCCTCCACGAAAGCGGAGACCGGCCACGGACTTTTTATATTACCCTTTATTTATTACACTACCATCTAACTATGATTTAGACTCTACAAACTCAGAAATAACTAAGGTTAGAAATTCATTGCAATAATTTCATTTGCTAAAATTTCTCCACACACCTACAGCACAACTATTATTTTTGATTCTAAAAGTATTGTGTAAAACTAAAGGCTGTTGACATGCTTCAGAACTTTTTAGAAATACTTAAAATTCAACTGTGGATAGGTATAACTACATGTCATGACTTAACTTAGAATAACAAGAATTGGTGAAGTCGCCTGTTATTTCCTGTAAAACATACCAGTATATCGTCCACATATCTTCACCAATAATAAAACTGTTTGAATGCGGGATGTTTTAAAATCTTTGATGGTAATGTGCTTAGAGGATTACCCATGATAAGTCCTGCACTGTTATTTGTACTTATATATTTGTTTATTAAATTCAAAGTAGTCCTGATTTATGCAAATTTCAAGAAATTGTAAAATTTTAGATGTTATGATGGGATTTATAATATTATGGTCCAAAAAGTTTTTTACTTGAACAAAAGCTTCTCTGGGAGGAAAACTATCAAAAAGGTTTTTTACGTTAAATTAAATTAATCTGAAGTTGTTAAGTAATTAAACATGTTGTATTTTATTAATTGTTGTATTAATTCATTCCATGGTCATATTGAATTTACAATAGAAATAGAAATAGAATCAATCCATATTTTTTTTTAGATTTAAAGATTATGAGACTTGAATACAACTCTGAGTTCTTCGTATTTTATAAACCTACCGATACTGACACCATTATATACAATTCATCATTCTATCCTACACAACATAAATTGGCAGCCTACCATAGCATATTACATAGATTAGCAGAAACTCCCACGCCAAAAAATAACTTCGAGAGAATTCAATATCATTAAGCAAATAGCAGTAAACAATGGGTACAACGAAAAAATAATAAGAACACAATTTTAAACCAAAAACTGGAAAAGAAAACCCTGAAATTAATCTTTCCCTAGTGAGAGAGAAAATCCCGTAAATTGTGTTCGATTACCGATACAGAAAAGATATCAATAAACATAACCAAATACATAAAAAAATGATTAACACCTGCTTTTAGAACAAACAACAACTTAGCAAATATATTAAGAGCCACTAGAGCCAAAAGAAAAAGCACTTAAACAGTGGTTTACAAAAACAAACATGTGGTCACTGCCTAAAAACTTACATTGGTCAAACTGATAGAATCTTTAACAAAGGTATATCAGAACATAAGAGGGATTTCAATAATAGAAAAACAGATTCTAGGTACGCACTTCACCTTCTAGATCATAATCCTTCATTTAATGACTAATTGCAAATTCTCTATGTTTAAAATAAACGCCTTAGGATATCTATATTAGAATCTATGAAAATTAATAAATTAAAAATGTAGATATAATTCTAAATGACTAACTTGAGACAAACAGCTCTACTATCCTCAACTTATTCAGTTTAAGACTATCAAGTGTAGAGTTCTAATAAAAATTTATCACTTGAGAAAGACACTGTCGAAAGTGTTGTAGTGATAATAAATTATAATAAATTTTGTGGAAGTGTTGAAAACAAAAATCTTCAGTATATTATTGTTAGATAAACTTCCATCCAACAACGCTCGAATTACTGGTAAAGTTAATGCTGGAGAAAAGGTGTTTTATTTTTCGCAAAACAAAAAATGAGGGCATGAAGAATAAAAACGGATAAAGTTGAGAGTAAAGAGGTTACTTTATTACGCTAACATTAATTTTGACATAATGCTGAAATTTGCACCAACAGTTGATTACTAACATAAAAAAATTTACTGAACAATGTGGTTAGTCGGGAAATATTGAAACTTTAAGAAAAAAAATTCGTAATTTAGGTAGAAAAAAATCATCTCACATTCTCATTCGCATCGTCCTCTTATCGCAAATAGTGTACATACTGAACCCATTTACGGTTGTTAATTAAATAATTGGGGAAACAGGATCAGTGATTCCTTAAAATAATTCTAGAAGATCCTGACATAGTAGAGGAATGTGAGTGTTATCTACACCTAGTATAATAAACATTTTAGTTTCTTACGGTAAATATTGCCACTGCCTCATATTTTTTGCATATTACTTTAGTAAATTTCTGTAAATAAGTATTTGTGTCTTTTTCCTTGTTCTGTATGTATTGTTGTAATCAAGACAATATTAAACTCCACAGAGTTTGAAAAACTTTGTTTCTATAAAATTCGACCAGTACAAGTTTAACAAACTTATAACTTTTAACAAATTTATATAAAACAAATATTATTTAAGATAACTTTTGTGTTCAAGATATATATATATATATATATATATATATATATATATATATATATATATATATATATATATATATATATATATATATATATATATATATATATATATATATATATATATATATATCGAGAAAAGGAGTACGACCGTCAATCCAAAATAAACTAAGGTACACTCGAAGAGTGGTGGGTTTTTCGGTCAAAGTGGAGAATTTCTCCACTTTGACCGAAAAACCCATTAGTTTATATATATATATATATATATATATATATATATATATATATATATATATATATATATATATATATGTAAAAGAAGACAAACGATGTTGTTGAGTACGAACTTTGCCATAAAACAAAATCTAATTGAGCAGTAGCTGATGCAAAAAGAAATATTACAATCAGCTAGCTCTATATCGACTTAGACATAACTGGAGGTGAGAATAGGATAACTTATATATTATATAAGTACATAAAAAGTAGAAATCCCCGGATTCTACGAGACCCTCCCACCATCGTTTCGCGCTGGAGTGAAAACTTCTAGAGCATCTGTAACACCGAATATTGTGCCGTTATAAAGAAGATTAAGAACGGTAAGGCAACTATGCTCATTTGGAAGGGCAAAGGTAACGTTTCAAAATACTCCAACTACCGCTCAGTCCGGATTTTATGCGACGCCATAAAAATATTCGAAAGTGTGATAGAAGCCCGACTTATCATGTCGCATATATCATTTGCATAATATCCAATCAGTGTGAAGTTGTAAAAGAAAGCAGCATAATGGACGCAATGTACGCAGCTAGGCTGGACTTGGAGAGTCATCAAGAGAAGAACAAAACAATACACCTAGTTTGTGTGTGTGCGTGTGTGTGTGTGTGTGTGTATGTGTGTGTTTGTTTAGATTGATGACGTTGGTTTAGACTAATTAGCTAGCTCAAAATTTTATTAAAATTATCATTTCCATAGATAGAATCTTTAGCTGAGATGCATTATATTTTAATAAATACTGATAATAACTAATACTAAATGCTAAAACTAAATACTAATACTAAATATTAATAATAAAAATATTTTTTTCCAAAGCGTTAAGACTTAAACCCAATTCAACACCTCGGAGGTTTTTTTTATTTTTAGTTTTTTTTGTATCTATTTTTTTTATTATTTTTTTTATGTATTTAATTCTTATTCTTTTTTATTTATTTTATTTTTAATTATTTTTTTTGCTTTTTTTCATGCATTTTTTTTGCATATTCAATTTTCATATTATTTGTAGAAATTTATATTACGTGTACATAGAATGGCATTTAAATTGGTGGAGAGAGAATTTGGTTTAACATGTGGAAGTTTGCACAATCGAAAATCACATGTTCTAATGTGCCCAACTCTTCGCCAGTGCAGTTTTGAGAATTGATCAACCCTAGTTTATTTTTGTGGGATGGATACAAACCATGTTTAATCCCTGCTCTGTTTAAGGTCTTAATGAAGTGCCGATTTGAAATACCGTAAAACCACGGTTTTCTATGAATTTTTGGTTGGATATCATGAAATTGTATACCTTTCAATGACATGTCATATTCCTGTTGCCACTGTTCTATTGCTTTTTCTTAAATCATTGTCGTAAATCAGTGACTGACATTAATGGTTCTTCTATCTTTTCCCCTGTTGTAGTAGCATCCTTTGCTAGTCTGTCCACTATTTCATTTCCGTTAATTTCATGATGGGCCTTAATCCAAACCAAAGAAATTTGTTTACTTTTATTCGTAAATTCTAATAATCACTACTGATGAAGAGCTTGATAATTTAGTTTGTATTGTTAGGTCTACCGAGCTTTTGCTATCTGTTAATATAGCAAACTTACTCTTGTAGTGGGCATTAATATACCTCAAAGCCTGACGAATTGCGATGAGCTCTAAGGTGTAAATAGATATTTGACTTGAAAGTTTTAATTTTTTGGATATATTTTGATTTGAATGGTAAACAGTGCATCCAGTAGATTCGTCAAATTTGGATCCATCTGTATAAATACAATTTGACTCGGGCCATCTTTTTAGAATTGTTTGGTTATTAAACGCATTTATATTAAATGTATTTACATGTAATTCAATATTTAGATAATAGTATGAGATATGTAATTCTAATAGATTATGATCCTAATTATGGGAGGGAAGGATGTCATTTTTGTAAAACTCGCTATTAAATTAAATTAGGTGCTGATAAATGTTTGTCACCTTTGAATGATTTTTACGTAGCCAGAAGGAACTATTTATTTTGGAATTGAGTTCCTGTATTTAGTCAGATCTTTTTGTGCTAGGAGGTTTGACATAAAAAAATCACCCAACAATTTTCGTCTAAGATACAAAGGAGGCTCTGCTGCTTCGATTTCTAAAATATTTATTGGTGTGCTTTTTAAACATTCAAGACAAAGTAACAAACACTTATTTTTTATTTTTTCCAATATCTTCAGTTGCGTCAAACTTGCATTTCCATAAAAGATACATCAATAGTCTATCACTGAACGTATCAGCGCTCTGTAGAGAATTAGGGATATATTTGGGTCTGCAGCCCACTTTGTGTGACTAAAAGCTCTTGGTACATTTATTACGTTTTCTTATTTTTTTGACAAATAATGAATATGTTCTTTTGAGAGAACTTCTGATTTAAAAATATGCCAAGCTATTTAACTGATGTTTTGTATGGAAATGTCAATGGTCCTGTATTAATTTGGTTTGGTGGCTGATATTGTCTTCTTGTAAATGAACACATGACTGATTTTTTTTTAGTAATAGAACTGGTAACATCCGCAGTGTATAACATAAATACTAATGAACTTAGGATGCTTGTTTGTGGCAATCCAACTGATGTTGATTTGGACATACCCATCGTTTCATTTATTTTTAGATGAACTTTTCGATCTCGGTACAACTTCATTAGGTTCGCAATAACACCTTCTGGAATTCCTATGGCATGTAATTTATCTGTTAGTATGGTTAGGTTAACTACAACATAAGGTCCCTTAATGACTACAAATAAACAGGAGACTGAGTTGTTTCGGGTAAATGCTAATTGTATATCCGTAATTCCGTAACCAATGATACTGTAACTTCTTGAGATGAGCGTCCTCTACTGAATGCATACTGAACTGTTAGTAATAACTGATTTTTCCAGCCAGTGTTCTAACCTATGTTTAATACGTTGTTCATAAGTTGTTATGACACAAGATCCTAATGAAATAAGTCTGTATAAGGCTGGGGAATTTTATGATTTATTAGGTTTAGAAATAGGTATTATTACATATTTTTTCCAATCGTCTGGTACGTTCGATTTGTTTGTATATATTGTTGTAAATATCTAATAAGTGCTGCTTAGTGTAAACTGGGATCTCAGCAATCATTGGGTAATGGGAATATTGTCTATTCCAGTAGACGTAATATTTCTGTTTTTACAAGCTTGTTGTAATTCTTTCATTGTAAAAGGTTTATTTAGCATATGGTCATTTGTATAATAATTTTTGAATTCTTTTGGTTTTTCGTTAACTGAATTCGGAAAAATTTTACTATGGAAATATTCTATCCAGTCTCCTCACTTCATTTTATGTATATTTACCTTGTTTTCTGTTTTTGAACTTATTTATTTTAGTCCAGACGTCTTTTATTGGAGTATTTTTGTTTAAACTTTGGTAATATGATTTCCAACTAGCCCTTTTTAATTCATTTGTAATTCTTTTAACGATCGCATCTTGATTTTGATATTTATTAAGTTTATCCAAATTTGGATTCTCTTTATACTTACTTAATAAATGTTTGCGTTTCGTTCCCGCATTTTCGCAGTAATTTTTCCGCCATGGTTTGCATTTTCTCCAAGTAAATTATTTATCTGCGTCCCTTTTTCTTGTATCTTCTAATAATTTGTCGAAACTATCGTTGATAAAATTCAATAATTTTTCATATAGGAAATTGCTAAATTTCGTCCAGTCTGCCTTATTAATTTTCCATATTTTATGACTTGTCTCTGGTAGGGGCGTTCGTTTAAGTTGACATCTCATAAGTATTGGTGAATGGTTGGACTCATGGGGATCTTGAAGTACCTCCAACTGAAATATTTGACTGATATTTTGGGAGCATATCGTAATATCAATAGCAGTTCTTCTTTGACCCAGTCTAGTAATACGAGTTGGTTCCCCTATTCATGAAAATAAAAGATTTAATGAGTTTATTACCTCTAACAAGTTTCTTCCTTCGAAATCTTTAAGATCTAATTTAAAACCGAATGATGCGAATCAAAGTTCCCACCAATCATACATGGTTTTGGTATGCTATTAAAAAAATAATAAATTGTATTAGTGTTATTAGTTCTACTAAAAAGTTTTATATAAACTAAAACAAGATAAACTTTTTTTAAATTGACCAATCCGAACACAGACACACTTAGCCAGAATCTTTTCCATTTGTAATAAATCTATCTCAGTAAAACTCATTTCATCTTTAACTAAACTTGCTACACCAGCTCTTTCATCTTCTCTATCTTTTTTTTTTCGTTTTTATAGAGGGGGAGTCTGGAATCTTTAAAATACATCTTAGTCCAGGACGCTGCTTGACTAACCTTGGTGCAGGATTTGTTCTTCGTACTCCCGGCGATAGTTCTCGAGGTACTTTAAAATGCCCTCTAGTTGCCGAGTCTACGCCGAACGCCTACCTGCTAAACCAGACCCTTCTCTGTCATCCAGCGATCCGAAAGTGAAATGGCCGCTGTAAGGCCGGTATCACTTTCGAAGCACTACTTTCATTCATCCACAGACTGTCAGCAAGGAGGCCCCCTGTCTCGTTCCAGGTAGCGCGTGAAAGACCCTTATCGTTTCTAGTACGGTATTACTCCCAGACGGACATTTTCTCCTTCCCACAGTCTGACTCATACAGTCTGACCCACTTTTCTTCCTTCAACTTTCAGCATCTCTTCCTCTTACCTTTGCCGCTGGTTCAGCTGTCTTTCTTGCTCTTCTTTTTTCTTTATCACTGCACGGATATAGTTGTGTACTAGTTCAACCTGTTTTATTTTCAATCATTCTCTCAATCATTTTTTTTCAATGTAACAAAATTTACACCTGTCTCTCTTTCCAATTTCTTCCTTATCTATTGCACTTAAAAATCTTATGTGTCACAGTGTCTGAGTGTCCACAGTGTAGGCATTCATCTTCTTTATCTAAACGTGAACAATTGTCTTCTTCTTCTTCCTACTTTATAAATAGGCAAAATCCCTGTTTTACTTCGGTTTTTAGCCTCAATTGACGTTGTCTGACCATCTTTTCCTCGGTCGTTCCAATGATCTTCTTCCATTTGGCGATTTGTCTCTTGCTATTCGTACTATTCTATTTTCTGTCATTCTTTCGATGTGTTGATTCCATTCCACTTTTCTTCTTTTGGTCCACGCGTTTATTTCCTCTATACCACATCTTGCTCGTATTTCCTCACTTCTTACTCTGTCTCTTAGAGTTTGGTTTGTTATTTTTCGTAAGACTTTCATTTCTGTTGTTTCTGGTAGTCTTTGTGTTTTCGCCGTATCTGCTCTTGTTTCCGCTGTGTACGTCATTATTGGTCTTATTGTTGATTTATATATCCTGGTTTTCGTTTCCGTTGTGAGGTATTTGTTTCTCCAGATTGTGTTGTTGAGACATTCTGCTGCTCTGTTTGCCATGTTCACTTGTTTTTGTACTTCTTCTTCCAGTTTTCCGTAGCTTGACAGTTTTATTCCCAAGTATTCAGTTTCCATCACTTGTTCTATTATTTTGTTATTTACGACTAGTTTACATCTTCTCGGTTCCGCTGATATTACTTACGCTTTAGTTTTATCTGTTGAGATCTCCATGTTGTATATGAGCGCCGTATCTTCGAGTTCTTTAATTAATCTTTGTAGGTCATCTTTATTTTCAGCTGTTATTATGGTGTCGTCGGCGTAGCATATTATCCTTATTTCCTTTTCTCCCATTCTATATCCTCTTTTTTTTTAACATTCTTTATGATTTCATCCATTATCAGATTAAATATTAATGGGCTCCGCGAATCTCCTTGTCTAATGCCAGTTTCATATTTGATAGGTTGCGATAGTTTTCCGTTACATCTTACCATAGCTATGTTATCTTTATATATATTCTCAATGGTTTTTGCTAAATCCAGTGATATTCCCTTTTCATATAATAAATGTATCGAGTTCCGAATTCTCACTTTATCAATCGCTTTCTTCAACAATTGTAACAATTGTAACCTACCAAATTATAATAAATGTTTGGTTTAAACCAAGTCTCTGAAAGACGCCCTATATTGATTTTATACTTATGAAGTAAATATTCTAAATGATATTTATTTGAGACTGCCGATTCCATTGTGCCATAGAAAATGTTTTATTCATGTCTGCGAACTTATACCTAATTTATTAAAGAGTTTATCCTTAATGTTAACCACTTCAAACTGTTTATAATACATATAACAATACATTTAAAATATTATCTCTATTTAAAGACTTTAAAATATCCATATCCAAATCTAAAACTAATTTTATTGTTTGTTTCTGAAGCCTCATTTGTTTTACTAATATTTTCTCGATAAGATTTTTTACCTAAAATACCTCCCATGTAACATAGCAATTTCGATTGGTATAGTTATTTTGTTTACTTCTTCAATACAAGGATCGGATGATTGAGGTTTGACTGCGAAAAACCTCGAGTATTTGGAAACGCTTGATTTGGAAGGAGTGAAAAGCATTTTGGATGATAACTCTATGTGTAATTGAGGATTTAATGTTTTGTTTATAGTAATAGTTGCATTTGTATACGATCTATTAGGAATTAAGTTAATTGTGTCATTATATGTTAAATTCTTTTGAGACATGATATCTTTAACAGATTTTTGCCTCAGTTTTTCAAGACATAATTCAAAAATTTGTGGTTGAATGATCTCCCCTGTACTAAAGACATTTATTTATTGGGTTTTCCGTGCATTTGGAGGATAAATGTTCGGTAATGCACGGTAAACGATAGCACATTAACGATAGCAACGATAGCATAGAACTACTTTTTGTACAAATATTTTTACCTCTATTAATACTTTATTAATAAACGATTTTTGTGAATTTTGTGCCCTAAAAGTCACAATGACACTTTTAGTTGGAACATAAACTGTAGTGTTATTTTAAACAATTTATCTTTTTAGTCTTTTGACTTCAACTACTGTAAATTGACAATGATAATCTTATGCTTTAATTTTATCTTTTAGATCATCGACTGAAAAATCTTTATCAATATCTCTCAAAATCCCCTGAAGATGACTCATAAATTTGGGTATATAAGCCTCAAGTTTATGTTCAGTGAAAATTTTTGATTTATTTTGGTCTATTAGAAAAACTACTTTTACACCATGTTTTCCTGCCAAATCAATTCCTTTTATTTTATTGTCTAGTTTCGGCCATTTTTTAAATATTATTTCACCAACCGTAATCGCAATTAAACGTATATCATTTTTGTTTTCAATTATGACCTCAAATGAACATGTATAAGTTTGTAAATATTTATTGTTAATTCGGGTAAGAATGGTATTTAAATCAAACAAGTCTTTATTAACCATCAATAAATTGTCTTTTTCAGGCAACATATATTTATTTTTATCTATTTTATTGTCTATATTTGTTAAATTTACGAAAAAATCTCCCAGAGAGTAAAAAAAAGTCCCGGTGTCCGCTCATCTTAAATGCATCACTTAAACTGTCTCTTTTTAAACTTATATAGGTACTATAAACTATCTTAAACTATAATATCGTAGCGTTTTTATAGTTAGCGACGTCTGTACAGTTCGAAATTCGAATCAGAACTGTTCTATTACTTAAATCTTTAAAAATTCACGAGGGACGTTGAAAAGTGTATTTCAACTTTGACAGTTTTTTACGTATGCACCTAGTTTTGCTGGATCTGAAAAAGGCCTTAGACTGCGTAACATATGACCTTATATGGTATAAACGACGTTATTGATATCGCACGACGTTCCTAAAACCTTCCTCTTTTGGTTGAAACTTCCTTACATCAACGTTACTAGGTACGTCCGATGCATAATATTGGGAATATCTTTGCACTTCCCTATTGCTGTTGGTGTTCACCAAGGATCAGCTCTATCCCCGATCTTCTTTGCACTGTGTATAGACACGCTCACTATGGACCTTCAAGAACCACATTCATGGTCGCTGTTTTTTGCCGACAACATCTTCCTCGCCAGCTCCAGCAGACACGAATTGCAGCAGCACACTTACCACTAAAAGACACGGCTCGACACTTCTGGATTGCGGCTAAATATCAAAAAGACCGAGTACCATGGAATGTGAATCTCAAACCAATGGCATAATTAGCATTGACGGTGAAGATCTTAAGAAAATCGAGAAATTTGGGTATCTGGATTCTGCCATTAGCAGCAATGAGAGCATAACACATGTGCAAGTAACATGGCTAAAATGGCACTGTGACTGGAGAATTGTATGATCATTAAATGAGCCGATCGACTGAAGGCAAAAGTATGGCCCACTGGCTCTCTATGGAACATAATATTGGCCAGCCACAGCAAAACAAGAACAGGCTACGCATATCATGGAAATGAAGATGCTGCGATGGATCTTAGAAATATCCTCTCTTGATCACGTCAAGAATGAAGAGATCAGGAAAATAATGGGAGTTGCGCCAATTACGAACAATATGTGGGTGATTTCCTGACCTTGAATTTTTAAATAGAAACTTTTTATTTACTGGGTTTGTCGGTCATTATAAAATAAATAAAACAATTGTGTACCTTGTGTGGTTTTTAGCAGTTACTTCATACTGTCTCATTATTTAGTTGCCACTAATTTTTACATATTTTGATGATCCTATGACATTAATAATGTGGGTTGTCTAAAACAATATTAATTACGTTGTGTGATTACATATTCATATTCATATTTCCTCATAGTGCATAATTATATTCCACACTGTAGTTTTAGGAATATTAATTTCATCTGCCACTCCAAAACTTATTTTATTACAGCAATAATTTTTAATTACCAACTCACGAATTTTTGAATTTGTAGAAATAGCAGGCATCATTTTGTTGAAATAATACAGCAGCGACTCATTCAATTTGACAAGAAACTATTTGTAGAATATAGTTTGTTGATGTTTGTTAGTGTCCGGCTGCATTCTTTTCGTAACCTAATGGTCGTATCTTGTGTGATTTTTAGCAGTTACTTCATACTGTCACATTATTTAGTTGTCAGTTATTTTTACATATTTTGATGAGCTGTAAGACATTATTAGGCTATGTGGGTTGTATAAAACAATATTATTTACGTTTTGTGATTACATATCATTTAAAATAATATGATAACATTTAAAAAATACTAAATTAAAAGTCAAATGCTTGAATTTGATTTATATTTTAATTTGGCCCATTATATAGTTTTGTTTTGAAGCTATTTTCTTGTGGCATTTTAAATTAATTTATATTTAAATGGGAATAAGCCACAATTAAAGGTTAAAATACGTTTATTGACGTTTCAATTTCCACTTCGGAAATCGTTCTCAAAATACAAACATTAGAAAATTAAACAAATTTTGTTTTTTGTTACTTAGTGAAAAATTCTTCTAATAATTTAATTTTATCTGACTCATCTATCTTGACAATTCAGACATACCTTATACATTTTAAAGTAGACGACTTTAAAATGATATTGCCAATATTGTTGAGTTGCGTTCCTGGGACGACTTTACTTATAAGATAGTTCATTCGATTACATGAAATCAACTTTAACTTGAGAATATCCGTCAGAAAAGATCATAACATGTAATTCGTTTTTAAATAGACAAATACATGCCATGATGACAGTAAAATTCTCCTAAATAAATAAAATCAAATACTTACCATGTCGGGATAGTATTATGAGGTTTTTTTCCTAGTTTTTCCCTCATAATTTACTATGGAATCACTAACAGGAGAATTTTACTGTCATCATGGCATTTTGTCTTTTTAAAGACGAATTACATGTTATGATCTTTTCTGGCGGATATTCTCAAGTTAAAGTTGATTTCATGTAATCGAATGAACTATCTTATAAGTAAAGTCGTCCCAGGAACGCAACTCAACAATATTGGCAATATCATTTTAAAGTCGTCTACTTTAAAATGTATAAGGTATGTCTGAATTGTCAGTATAGATGAGTCAGATAAAATTAAATTATTAGAAGAATTTTTCACTAAGTAACAAAAAACAAAATTTGTTTAATTTACTAATGTTTGTATTTTGAGAACGATTTCCGAAGTGGAAATTGAAACGTCAATAAATGTATTTCAACCTTTAATTGTGGCTTATCCGTGCGTGACTGACGCGACACCTACCGCCTTCATCTGACAGTTTTGGACCTACCAATTTTCAGGTTAAACATATGACATATGTTTGACATTGTTAAATTCATGCGAAATTGACAATTATAAATAATTAACTTTTTAATTATATTTTTTCAGTTTATGTACAAAATAAATGTAGTATTAAAAACTGGGTTTCTCAAAATTCATCATAATATATCTTTTCAACCACAAACTGAAAAGAAAGGGAAAAATCTAGTACTGGCAAATCAAGTTTTTCACGCGAAAGAGCATAATTTTAAAAACAGTAATAGTAAAAGTTACGATATAAAAGCTAAAGTCATCAGGCACTCTGCAGCCTTGATGGACCAATATCATTTAAGGTATTATTTAAGGTAATTATTTAAATTTTTCCTATTTCAATTGCATAAAAAAAAATTAAAAAAGAAAAAAAATATTAAAAAATAAGTTGTAATTTATTACTAATTACACGTTAGATTGTACGGATGATTATATGTTCATTCCTTTAATTGTAAAAAATTCCTCTGATTGTAAAAATTGTTTGTCTTTAAATTTGTCTGGCTAATTGGCTCGGCCAAGAAATAAAAAAAAAATTGCATAAAAATGAAGTTATGTGATATTTACTTTTTCATATTAATAGCACCATCTTTTAGGATCCATCTTTTTCTTTTCTTTTCTTTTGCTTTTCTCTAATTTATATGTAATCTTTGGGAACCTATTAAAACTACACTTACTATTTTTGCTATTATTAGCACAATTAAATACGCAATATGTATTTGCACATATTTTTGATAAAATTTATGCGTAAAAAGGTAGGTCCAATTGTGTCATATTTCGCCGCTACGCACGCTGGCATCGTTTCAACGTACCCCTACCATGGTCACGCACGAAGCGAATATATATATATATATATATATATATATATATATATATATATATATATATATATATATATATATATATATATATATTATACATACAAATTTTGTATGTATTTACAGATCACGGCATTGTTTTATTGAACACAATGGCAATCGCTGTGACATGTTGCACGTTTCCACCTCTATATTTATTTCACAGTAGGTACGAATTGTCGTAATTGTCACATTGACATTAAAAATGTCAAACGAAGTTCTGAAAGAATAACCAAATAATTAATAAAATGCCTACTACGTTGTATACCGTCCAAGAACAAGTACAACTTGTAATATGGTACTTTCAGAGTCATTCGATACGCGAAGTAATTGATTTATTTATTGTTGCCTTCGGAAATAAACTCTTACTACGTGTTATAACAGTTGAAAATACCATTAAACATTTTCAAACTTCGGGATGTGTAAAGAGTTGTAAAAAGTATCATGAAGGTAATGAACCACGTGTTAGACCTGTCGATGAGTAGCGTCCAAACCGGGATATGGATATTTGTGCTTTTGTAGAAGCTAGTGAACCCTGCAATAGTGTACAAATTGCTAAGGAAGTTAACGTGATTGCTCGAATTGTCCAGCGAGTTCTGAAAAGGAATGGGTATCACTGTTTTAAGATACAACCGACACAAGAACTGTTTCCGGAAGATAACTTTAGGCGGATAGAGTTTTGTGAATTTATGTTAGATAAAAAGAATGAAAATGTACACTTTTTAAAAAATATTTTATTTTCTGACGAATCTTCGTTTTCATTACATAAAAAACACAATCCATCCGTTGCAAGGTATTATTCTCGGAAAAATAAGCACCTCAGTGTTGCAGTGCGAACGCAGCATCCGCAAAAGTTAAATGTTTAGACTGAGATGTTAGGCGACTATATTCAATCCATTTTTTATCAATGAAAACCTAAATGGGCCTAAATATTTACAACTGTTACAGAATGAAACCATTCCGGCAGTTCGACGCCTTCCCGTTAATTTTCAGGAGGTTTCTTTCCAACAGGGTGGGTGTTCGGCTCAGAGCAACTCTAGAGCAACTATTAACTTCCTCAATCAAACGTTTTCTGATCGACTGGTAAGTACACGTGGTACAATTAAATGGCCCGCTAGATCCTGAGACTTAGCGCCTATCGATTTCTTTTTTTGGGGTTTTCTCAAAGAAAACATTTATAGGCATCAGTTTGAAAGGGCCACAAACCTAGTCGAATTAAGAGCAAAAATACTTCATTTCTCTGCAAGCATTACACCAACTCTACTCTAAAATATGAGGAGAAATCTGTATGACAGAGTTAGTTACTCTTTATCACAAGGAGGTGGAATATTTGAGCCCTTAATTCATTAATCTGCTTTCCTAATTTTTAATTTTTATTAGGTACATTTTACGAAGTTTGTAGGTTCTTAATTAGGTAGTATTTTTTATGTTTAAGTTTAAAAGAATTTTATTGTTTTTTCTTATTTAAAAGTACAAACGATTCTCTGATTTTTTTTCTTGTTTCTTGTCTTATTGTTATAAGCTTTGTCAATAAAATTTGTACAATTTTCAGTGACAATAAAGCATATTACTTATTTAGTTACTTATTTATTTGTATTGCTATTAAGGCTAAAATATAACCAAAAAATTAGTTAGAGAGTATTATAATAAATATACTCTAGAGATGGGATTGCAATAAATCTTAATTCCTATGGTCACCAAAACAATGTCGTTATCTGTATATATAATATTTCGTAGCTTATTCTACCGATTATATTGCAATATGTCGTACATAGTCGTTCTTAATTTCTGTCCACGATTGTCTGTCTCTGTGCTACGTTGAGTCGCAACTCAAAATAATTGACATTATATGTAATGGATTTTGACAAGAGATATGACCTTGTAAATAACAGGTAAACTTGTGTACTGCATCCGCATGTCTCATAGCTCTTGTCAAAATCCATTAGGTATATCATTTTTTTGACAATTTATGTCTGAATTTTCAATATGAAGGAGTCAGATAAAATTAAATTTATTAGAAGAATTTTCGTCCTTTTCACATGTCGTTTACTATTCTTATGTTCTACTTTATAACTTAATTTTTAGTCGCCAATTCCTAAACCATTTCGCACGCTTTGTTATACAAACGTTACCGATTTTAAAGGCCTGTCATTGTTTTTTGTTTTGAATAAAATACTTATACAGGTTACAAATTAGAGTATCTACATTTAAAACATGTCTTGGCATTTTGGTAAAACAGCATAGTCATATTCTCACAAAAGTAACAATATAAAACATTAAAAATTGGACTGGAAGATACCAATTTCATTTTACTAATAAAATGACTACTTTAACCGCCCTACCTATACAAGGGTACGTGGGATAGTCGTTGTAGACTAAATGTAATTTTAATCGTTTCTTGAACTTAAATTATTTTCATAATTTTTTCTGTTCTTCTAAATACATTTGACGATAATTAATATTTTTTCGTGTTAAGTGTCCCCAATTTCATTGTTGTGAATTTTAAATCTGTCTATTTTTTTAGGATTTTTAAATTAGTAATTGCCTCTACCGATCCAAAGAATCAACCTAAATATTGTTTTTTAGTTGATTAGTAGAATCTAAGTCTAATCCAAAATCCATGTAAGTTCACTAAATAGACTTGAACAAGTTGATCAGCACACGGACATTAGAACATCGTTAGTCACAAGGACAAAAACAAACCTATATGATGTTCTGCAATTACTTACAATGCGAAACGAGATTAGTGCCAATGACAGGTTTTTAAAAGATTTGTAAAATATTTTTTCTGTATATTAACTAACTTTGACATAAACTCATACAAGGTTTTTTGTGAAAAAATCAACATGTATTCGTTCAAATACATTTTTAGTTTTAGGCCAAGCCATTAAAGCTTTTTTAGAATTATTTTACGTATGCAGGTATGCCAGTTAATACCTGACGACTCTTGATCATTGTCTCAGTATCCTGTTGTAATCTAAACCACCAAACTACTGCCAACATTTTAGACCGAGCGATACCTATGTAACCTTCATTGGTTAATTGCAAAATACTTTCACGTAATATAGTGGAAATTACCACTTTTATACTTACTATTAAATATAGGCTTTCACTAGAAAGCTCGTTCCTTTTTAAGAAATATAATTTAAAATCACCATCTCTACCTTTATTTGGCCAACCTGTTTTTACAAAATTTATCACCTTTAACACAATACCATTTTTGATGAAATTCTAGCTACATCCTCATGTGAAATAGGTAAATCTTCTGTTAAATTAAATGAATTAATTAAACTATCAACACCAGTTTCTTCATTGAAAGATAATCGGGACAACATGTCAGCCACATACATTTTTGACATTTTTCTATATTTTATAGTATAGATATAGGCTGATAAAATGATATTATATCTAGTAATCTATTTATAAAGAGTATATAAATGATAGTCTTTACATAAAATAGGATTGTTGTTATTTTTATTATTATTAAGGAATAAAACAAACGTTCAACTCAACAATATATTTATTAAAGCAAGAATTGTAACCAAATTAAAAGATAACTGAGCACTATCAGAGGCAGCCAAGCAGTTTAACATAAGCAGAACCACAGTTTTTCTATTAATAAAAAATGGAGGGAACAACAAACTCTCGGAAGAAAGCGAGGGTCTGGAAGACCAAAACAATACTAAATTTCTTCTTCTTCTTTCTTCTTCATCTAGCCATTCACGTCCACATCTGAACATAAGCCTCTTCAAGTCTTCCTTTCCATTGTTTTTTATTGTACGCTACTTGTAGCCAATTTTTCCCGGCAGTCCTTTTCAGATCATCTGTCCATCTCATAGGAGGTCTGCCTCTGGGTCTTTTGTGTTGGTATGGTCTCCAGGTTAAAATTGATCTGTGCCATTTGTTTAGATCGCTCCTAGCTACATGTCCAGCGTATTCCCATTTCAACTTTAATGATTTTTGCACCACATCGGTGACTTTGGTTTTCTGTCTTATCCATGTGTTTGTTTTCTTGTCCTTGAGTGATATACCTAGCATTGCTCTTTCCATCGCGTGTTGAGTGAGTCTAAGTATATTCATATTCTTTTTTGTGATTGTCCATGTTTGTGCCGCATAAGTTAATATCGGAATAATGCATGCATCAAAAACTTTAGATCTAAGATGTAATTGAATTTGTTGATTTCTGAGTATATAGTTCAGTTTACCGAATGCTGCCCAAGCTAACTTTCTTCTTCTTTTTATTTCTACAGTTTGAATTTCCCTATTTAGTATTATTTTTTGCCCTAAGTATATATATTCTTCAACTTTTTTGAAAAGTTGAAGAATACTAAATTTAGGTATGTAAAAATAAAATTAATATTTTGCAATATCTCCATCAGCATTGATAACAGCTGGTAGTTTTCGGTCTATCAGCGTAAAAGGAACTATGAAAATATCTTCTTCAGAGAACTCTTCCCAAACCTGTTGTATACCGTGCCATAGCTTTTCATACAACCGTTTTATAATATCTCCCACACATTCTCGATTGGGTTTAAATTTGGACTGTAGCTGGGCCATAGTAAGGTTTCGATGTTGTTATTCTGGAGCCACTTCGTTATTTCTTTTTATATGTTTTGCGGAATATCGCGGAAGTAATTTATTTCTGGTAACTGTTTTCCGTGTGTAGATTCTTGTACTTGGTTTATATGTAATAGGGTCTTGTCTCGATTTATTTCTATTTTCAATGACTTTATTTTTATTCTCTTGTATTTGATGGTTTACTTCCTTGTATAATTCCTTTATTATCTCTCTATGATTTTGGATATAATTGTTCAGTATTACTTTCTGTATGTCAACGTCAAAGGGATCTTTTGCGTCGATATGTCCGTTTACTATGTCGATGGGTCTTAACTTCGTTGCTGAATGTATGTAATTATTGTACCCAATTATAGCGTATAGCATTTGTTCTTTAATCGAGAGCTTTGCTTTGGTGTTCCTTAGGATTCGAAGATGTTCGATTAACGTAGAATGAAATCTCTCAATCATCCCGTTGGATTGCCGATTCTATGGTGTTGTATAGTGGATTGAGATTTTATGAGAGTCTACAAATTCTTGTATTACTCAATTTTTAAATTCCGTACCATTATCGGCTACTATCATTGTTGGGAGTCCATGATGTGTCATAAAAATCAATAGGGCGTTGAGTACATTGATTGCATTTCCTCCATTTATTGGGTAGGCTTGCCCATATTTCGAAAATGCGTCTATTATGGTTAGAAACTTCTGTCCATCAGCCTGGAATAAATCAATGTGAACTATTTCCAGTGGTTTAGTGCGAGTTGGTGTAACCATAAATTTTGGTTTGGGAGGAAGTCTGTCGTATTTATTTTCTTGACATATATCACAAAAGTTTATGATATCTTCTATGTCCTTCTTCATATTAGGCCAGTAATATCGTTTCCTTATTTGACTTTCTGTTTCAGCTATTCCTCTATGGTTCGTTTTTCCTTCGTGATAGTTTTTTATAATCTCTTTTTGTTGTTCTTCTAGGTTAACATCTTCCAATAAAAGATTGCACTTTACTAAGTCATATGCGTTGTGTTTAAAAGTTTTCCTGATAATCTCGCAAATTTCTGCAAAAATTTCTTCTTCTACTTCAAATAAAATTGCATACTTCTTTTTCGGGTTGAGGTGTTCCTTAAAAATTTTTATGGTATCAGCTTTTAACTGATCTTTCGACAGCTGGATATGATAACGTCTTTTATTCGGAAAGGTTTGTATAATTGCTGGAGGTAGTGGATTGTAGTTGACGATTTTGACTATAATTTGGTTATTGTAGAAGTTAAGTGGTTTTTCCGAAATAAGTATACCAAGAATTGAATTTTCTACTGCTGTATGTATTGTTTCATTCCCGTCTTCGTCCATGTTTTGATCTTCGTTTTCAACAGTATCTTCTGGGATGTTTTCTGGAATTAATTCTGTTGCTTTTTCTTCTACAATCTCGTCGATTATTCGATCTGCATCTGGATTATTAGTCATTGACCATCCATCGTCTTCCATGTCTACTAAATCATCAAAGACTTCCTTAATTTGTGAATCGATGTCCTTAGTTCCCTTTGTGTGTATTTCGATTCGAGACAGTGCGTCCGCATTTGTATTAGCTTTGCCTTTTTTGTAAATTACTTCGTAGTCAAATTCTTCTAATTTTAATCTCCAACGTACTAGTTTTGGAGTTGGGTTTCTTTAGGGAGAATAGATATTGCAAAGGACAGTGGTCTGAAAGTATTTTAAATTTTCTTCCAAATAGGTAAGGTCGAAAATATTTAGTTGCCCACACCATTGCTAACATTTCTTTTTCTATTGTAGAGTACTTGGTTTCAGGTTTATTTAGTGTCCTGGAAGCAAAGGCAATTGGTTTATCACTGCCAACTGGTCCTTGGGAAAGTACTGCACCGATAGCGAAGTTACTGGCATCTGTTGTGAGGTTAAACGGTTTGGAAAAATCTGGATATTGCAATAATGGCTTATTCATTAATAATTTCCTGCACGTTTCAAAGCATTCTACGAATTCGGGTATATGTTCGATCTTTGCATCCTTTTTTAAGCATCTTGTTAGAGGTTTTGTGATTTTTGCGAAGTTTCGAATAAACTTCCTGTAATATCCCAGTAGTCCAAGAAATCCTCTTATTTCTTTCGCTGTTTTCGGTATTGGATATTTTTTGCTTCAATTTTTGCTGGATTCGGTTTTATGCCTTCTTGTGGATTTTTAGTCGGGCTTCTCTTAGTTGTTGAAATATATACTTTTGTGAGATTTACTATGAGTTCCTGTAGTGATGTTGAATATACTATTACGTCGTCCATATAGATGAGGCATATTTCTCCTTGAAGTCCCTTCAATACGTTGTCCATCATACGTTGGAACGTGGACGGAGCGTTCTTAAGTCCAAAAGGCATTCTTAAATATTCATAGTGTCCATTTTCTACATTAAATGCTGTTTTGGGAATGTCTTCTTCAGCCATCTCGATTTGGTGAAATCTGCTTGCTAAGTCGAGGGTCGTAAAATATTGACATCTTCTTTATTTTACCCGATGAATCTGGTTTCTTTGCCATGACCCAAATAGGCGAGGACCATGGCGATTGACTTGGTCGAATGAGATCTTGCTCTAACATTGAAGAGATTTGTTTCTTTACTTCTTCCTTGTGCACATACGGATACCGGTATGATTTCGTATATACAGGCTCTTCATCCTTGGTTTTGATGTGGTGTTTAACTTCGTTAGTAAAGCTGAGAGGAGTGTCTGGTTGGTGAAATATATCGGAGAATTTTCGGCGTAGGTGGCGAACTTGTTCCTCTTCTTCTTCGTTAAGATGTTCGGTTTTAATTAAGTCGTCGATATCTTGTCTGTAGTCTGGCCCGGAGGTTGTTTCCATGGAATATATATGGAAATCTTGAATGTCTATTTTCTTGCTTTTGAGTGGTTCCAAAAGAGAAAGATGAATGGGGTCTGACATGAAGTTGGCAATTTCGGTCCAGGCGAGGTGGATCTCGGCGTTAGTATGGGCTTCTCGTACTACGACGCCTTGTACTTTTTGGGTAGGAATAATGATGGTCCCTTTTTCTTCTTTGACAGGAATTTTCACTTGGTTAATAGAATTTGCTTCCAAATGAATGGAATAAAATTGTGTTTTATTTGTTTCGTAATATTTAATGGGGATTGTAGAATCTTTTGTAACTAGAAGCGATTTAGGGAAGTTTAATTGGACTTCGAAGAGTTTTAGATTGTCGAGGCCAATAAGACCATCGAAAGTTTTGTGAAACTTAAAGAGGTAAAATTTCATTTTGCTGTCAGAATTAAATTCTGAAAATAAAGGAATTTCGGCACAATATTTTTGGGAATAGTTTTGAAAAATTGATGTGACGACAAAGGGTTCATGTTTTATGTAACTTGGAAAATATGAAGAACCTATTTCTGGATTAAGAAATGACTTTTTAGATCCTGTACCGATTAAAAGTCGTAAAGAAGGCTTAGAAATTTCGATGTAGGGTAGCTCCTTCTTGTCGGGAAATGAATAAAATTCAATTACGTTTCGATTGCTTGTGGTGGGTTGTCTCGAAAATTTACGTTTTCTTTGTATTCGGTTGGTTGATTTTCGTATGTATCTTGTAGAAAACTGTCGTATTTAGGTTCGTAGTAATCATTGTAGTTGGCATTCTCTTCTTGCTCATCTCCGTGGCATTGTATATTGTAAAGTTCTTCTACGGTGAATTTTGACTGTGCCCGGTAATTTGGTGTAAAATTTTGACGGCCTCTGGTTGTGGTATCTAATATTCCACTCATAGGTGTTGGTCTAGACTGCTTTGACTGTCCGGGTTTGGGTGCCCATACATTTGACTGGTTCTGGGTCCTGAATGCTGGAGGGTTTGAATTTTGTCTAAATTGATCGAAGTTTTGTTGCCGATGTGGTTGCTGAAACTGATTCTGCGGATAGAATTGTCTCATGGGTTGCTGCCATCGTGGAGGTGCAAAATTTGTCTGTTGGTACAATGGTTTCTGGATTTGTACAGGCATCTGCTGTCTCTGAGGTCGGCGTTCTTGATAATTTTCGCTTCTTCCTGATGTTGAAGGTTGACTTATTTGATTTTTTTTAAGATATCGAACATTATTTTCTTCCTGTACGTATTGTATTGCCCTGGCTAAACTTCCTGGTCTCATTGCTCTGATAACAGAGCCCATTGGTTCTCGTAGGCCTGCTAAGAATGTTGTAAGAGCTTGTTGACGAAAAAATTATTGTTTGCTCCTTTTAATATCGGCATTTATGGTATGTAATTCTAGGTAATTATTAATACAGCTTAAAAGTCCCATGATTTTTTCGTAAAAATGTATAATAGATTCTGTTGAGCCTTGTCTTAAATTTACTAGATCCCTTGTAAGCGAATTTTCGTCTCTCTGGTCTCCAAAATTTTGAATTAATGCGTTTTTATTCCATCCCAAGTTTCGCATCTATATGCAGATATAACTTCTTTGGCTCTACCTGTTAATTTACTGATAATACCATGAAGCAAAAATTTGTTTTGTATACTAGCTGCATTAAGTCTGTCATAATAATGGTTTAGAAGTATTGTAGAAACTTTAATAAATTGATGTAATTCATTTGGATTTCCGTCAAAATTTGGAAGAATGCATAAATTTTTAACGTCAAATTGTGGAACTGCCATATTTTAAAAATTTTCAATATAATATATAGTCAATAGTCAAATCGGTATAGTAATTTTCAATAATCAATATATAAATATATCAATCTTAATCTACTTATTTTCTATCTATTAGTCTCTATGTTTATTAATATATAATATTTATTAAGCTATTCAATTTTGTCTAAATCTGAATCTAAAGTCAATCTAAGGACTTAGAGGAGATATTTTTAAATTACTTTAATCTTTGTTAATCTATTCAAATCTTTGTTTTATTTATCTTCTAATTTAGCTCTGATTCAATCTAAGGACTCAGAGGAGTCTGATTTATTAAGAATTCTTTCAAAATCTAATCTTCTTAATTCTAAGTAATAATAAAATCGCTTACAGGATAAAGACGATGCCGATGTGCATTCCTTTGCTCCTGAAGGCTTCTTCTAACTTCTAATTCCCTCGGGTGAACTGTGCAGACGGTTTCCCTGGGGCTGGTTCTTGGAACAGTGGACAAACACTTGAAAGTGACGAGGATCTATAAAGACTCTTCCACTTCCGTACTGACTCTGCGCCAATTATGAATGTTCTTGGGAAAAACACTTTTTTAAAAACTGAACTTCACAATTAAAACTTTTATTTCGACTTACAAAGATTTTAGTAACAACAATATTAATTTAAATCAGACTTTTAATTAATCAGACTGATAAATATTGATTTTAACATGGTGTTTTTATAATTTATTAATTGCTGATCTTGCTATTCAATACGTCGCAATTTAGTCCAGAATATTCAAGCGGTAGCCCCGTGTTGGAATCCACGTGGTGGAACTTACTGGATGGTAGCGGTCATTGTACTGTAACTTCTCACTAAGTTATTTTTTGGTACATGTTTGAGTGCAAAATTCGAAGAAATATTTTTAAAACATGGCTAATCAAACTGATGGTTCGGTAGTTACATCTTCTTGCATTTTCTTTTTAAGGTATCATCACAAAATTCCACAGCAGCCAATCCGTTTATATATAGCCAGTTCGTCATTAAATAGTTCCTTATTTCCATCTGTCTATTTTATCCAAATCGGTGATAATCAGTTTGCCGTCTCTATCGACGATGTTATTTGTTTGTTTTTTGTACTGACCCGTTACTTCTTTTATGTTTTTATTCATAATAAACATATTATGTTTCCCTGTAACTTAAATTTCGAAACATTGACTTTCGAAGTATGTTTCTTTTGCAGTTTGTATTTTAGTCCTTATCTCCTTATTAATATGTTTAGCAAATGTACCAACTATATGAATGTGAACCAACTTACTGGATTAGCGAACATCTGTTTCCGTCATTTGACATTTCCATCTTAATTTATATTTATACATTAGGCAATTTTAGAAAAATAATTTTAAGACGACAATAATTCACTATTTTAAAATCAATGAATAAGACAGTTATTGCAGACACACATAAATAAATAAAATTGAATATATTATATTTTGGATAAAATCATGGTATAAATAAAAATATTGTATAAATTAAAATTAAATCAGTAAATAAATATGAGACACACAACAGACAGACTGATATTGACAGTGGTCTATGATAGAGACACATAAATGCAAACAAAAAAATAGACATAAAATATAGCTCACGTTAATATTTACGAGTTCTGAAAGGGTCTCATATAATTTCTTATTAATTAATTCTTAATTTCATTTGATATGCACGTCTGTAACATAATATATAGACTGACTCTACAATCACAACAACAAGGCCATATGATCACCACTTCCTTGACAGGAGACATTTTGCTAAACCATACATTATTATCATAGACATATAATACAAGATAGACTGATCGTTGCAATACCAGCCCGTATCCCCAATGCGATAGAGAAAACTGACGTAAAGCAGTCCTTGCATCTCTTTCTAATTTGTCAAGTTTATCAGCCACGTGATCTAAGTGACCAATGAGTAGGTCACGTGGTCGATAAGCCCGGCTGATTAGACAGATGCAAGGACTGCTTTGGGTCTTTAAATTTAAAAAGTGTTTAAATTTTTATTGAAAATAGTGGAAGATTAGTGATGTTCCTTAGACACTTTTGATGTGTGTATTTCTATAATCATGCGTACCAAGTGACGAAAGTCGAGAAAAACCGCATTAAATTGAAAGATGTTTTAAGAATTTTTATATAGTTATGCTTTAAAATATCTGACAAAATTTTAAGCGAAACAGTTATAAAAGAATTAAATAAAAGTGGGGTACTTAATATGACATTTAAGTTGATGGCACAGCTACTCCAAACAGGATTGACAGAGTTGGAAATAGGACGAAAAGCATTCACTATTTCAACGACTAGAGACTGTTTACAAAATTACGTGTCCACTCATGTAGAGTTTAACCTCTAGACACTAGATTAACCTCTGTTAGATTTAAAAAATCTTGAGATATCCCATTGTAGATGCGCCGATAACATGATCATAAGTTTTACAGACCTAAAAACGCCTGGATATTCAACAGAAAGAACAAATAAGTCCCATATGTAATAATCAAATAAAATACAATAGCAATATGATCGGCTTAGGTTTAATAAATAGATAAATTTATACGTCGCTAATATTTGTTGTATCAAGATAAAAAGAAAAGAGAACTGTCTTTTATATTCTTTTGGGTATAACAGAATATCAGAATATCAGACCTGCTCCCAAAGTTCAATAATGCAGTCCTTCCAGCACTACAAAAATATCATGAGCAGAATCAAAGTAACAGGTCTGATTACATATACGGAACTTAAATCACATGCTAAATAAATAGATCAGAAAAAGACTAAAATCCTAGTACAAAGTTGATCGAAGAGAGCAACACGACTCTACCTGACAGTTGACAACTCAGAAACAGTAAATAGCTTTATCTATTCAAGGGTCAACATCACAAAGGAAAATATTGACAAAACAGATCTTAGCAGAACAATCATCCTAGCCAATACGGCATACTTTGCTATGAGCCCGATATTTAAATCACAAAACGTACATCAAGGAGCTTAGATATAAATCTATAAGATCATAATCCGACCGATAGTGAGCTATTGATGTGAAACTTAGGTGATGACTCAAAAATCTGTAAACTGCATAGACATCTTTGAAATAAAGGTACTGAGACGAATACCAGGTTCTATAAATAAGAACAGCAGGTGACAAATCAAATAAAATTATAAAATATATATATTTATGGCAGATTTATGGCAGGGGGTCAAAACTGAGAGAGAGAGAGAGAGAGAGAGAGAGAGAGAGAGAGAGAGAGAGAGAGAGAGAGAGAGAGAGTTTGTAACTTAAATGTCATCATCATCATCAGCCGTTTTAAGTTCACTGCTGGACATAGGCCTCCTGTAAATAATTCCAATGCATTCTATCTTGAGCACCCTGAATCCAGTTGTGCCGAATGCGCTTGATGTCAACTGACCACCTTGATAAGCATCGTGTCTAGGTCTGCATTGCAGAATTTTCTTCGTCCACCTTTCATCTTTTAATTTGGTAACATGTATATTAAATGTAATGTAATTACAACTTAAATGTAATGTTGTGTAATTCTTGAAGCATGTTCTGCTGTGTAAATAATTTGTGTGACTGCAATAATGCACTTTTATAGTGAATTGGAATACCAGAATAATTATTGTGACTTTGCTAAGTAAATAAGTGTAATTATTTTCGCTTATTATAACGACTTAACATTGAAATAAACCAAGACCTGCTCCCAGAATACAATAATGCAATCCCTTCAGCATTATTACTTACCGATCCTACTGCTGGCATTATTTTAAAGATATATTCATATTCAATGGGTCTTGCATTTTCAATATGCAGTATATTAGAAATAACTGATAATTCATAGGCTAACGGATACACTGAAAACAAAAACGTATTCTAGGTTTCATACATAAAAAATAAAAATAAGAAGAATATTTTACTTTAACATGCTGTAGGCAAAAATTTATTTTTTTAAACAAAAAGGGTTGTCTTTGGTGTGAGCAACCATTCATTAAATAATGACTGTTGATTCGTGGTTATTAAAAATTAAATAAATGTTGATAATAGACACTGTTTCCTCAAAACAATAATAAACATGAAATAAAATAGGTCTTGGAGAAGAAGCTGCCGTTTAGTCTAATGGAAAAGTGAGAAATTAACGAATTAAAGAACTAATGAATGTAATGATACTAAACAGCAAGATAGAAAACGAAAATTACTCTGGTTTGGACATATGCGAAGGATGGCCCAGACAAGAATACCGCTAAGAACTCTTGAATGGAAATCAAATAGAAGTAGGAAAAGAGGACGTCCTAGATTACACTGGAACAAACAAATAAAAACAGTAATGAAAAAGAAGATCTCACTGAAAAAGATATATATATATATATATATATATATATATATATATATATATATATATATATATATATATATATATATATATATGACAAGAAGAAATGGCGATTGAGATGTGGCAAACGGCAAACACAATATGCTGTGTGAAGCCACGGATAAGTAAGTAAGTAGCTAATTACTTTGACAGATTTTCAAAAGATTTGTGTAATGTTTTTGTTGGATTGAATATAATGTTTAAGTTGGATCCCCTAATATTTCAACTGTTTGTTAAGCTATACTTAGTTCCCCCTTCGTCTTTGTTACCTGAATCCTAATTTGATTCTGCATGTACTTCTGGTGGGGTTTTAAATATCAACTTGCTGAACCGTATAGTCATCATGATATATCATATTTAGTGTTTCAGATAGTGAAACTATCTATTTCTAAAGCAAGTTATCTCACTATTTTGTCCTAAACGCCCATATATACCAAATGGTATCACCATTATTTAGACAATGGTATTACGCTAATTTTGGGCCTTATATCAAAAACAAATTAAAACTTATTCAAAATATTTCTGCTGAAGACAAATCTTTGATCTATCTATATTAGCGTTTATATCAAACTTTTATTAAAATATGCAATTCTACTGCTAAACTATACTTACGCCCATCGAACATCTATAACTTCCACTGAAATTAAAAATTATTCAAGATAAAAAGAAAAAGAGAACTGTTCTTCATAATATTTTAAGTACATATAACAGAATATCAATACAAACACTATAAGAAAATAAGAAAACAGATTAGTAACCTCGAATAAAGTAGACATCACTAATAGGAATTCCCTTTGTACCTCATACGATCCTGTGCGAAACTCTGTTCTAATTATTCCGTTGTGGTTTGGCGACAAAGTTTTTCTAATGACAAGATTCAATTTGTTTAACCAATCGCGAACGACTTATTGATGAATTGGGTGAAGCTGTGGAGATATTGCGAACATTAACAAATTGCTGAATAATAACGGAGCTTGGGGAACGAATGTTCGGTATTTAATATGGAAAGTTTACAAATTTAAGGTAAATATCGATTTAAAAATATTGTTTTGCGGAAAATGCGAACCGCGGATGGGTATAAAATAAATATTGTTGAGCTGTTAAAGGGTATGTCTTCAGTTATATACAATAAAGATAAAACTTACCATTTTAACATGAGTGTTTCAGTAATTTTGTTAATAATCTTTAGTATGACGGCATCATAAGGTTCTGGTAAACCTAATTAATTTTTAAAAGAAAGCTTTTAAAATGTGTTTTGAGATGAGGAAAAAGTGAAGCAACTTAAAAGTTGCTCCTCATTAGCCTGGTAATTGTATGACGACTTATTAAATTAGGACCATCTATTAAAAACTCTATCAAGCTTTGCCAAAACTGATTTTACCGTAATAACAGTAATCTTTACATTAACCTTCATCACACACTTAAATATCGTGTTTCTGAGAAAGATGGTGGAAGTTAAAAAGCTCCAAAAAAATATAATCGGTTTGACAAAATAAGAAAATTTCAATAAGCATGGATACAGTCCGTAACAATAAATAAAATACGAGCAGTGGACTAGCCTATGAAAAATTTAACACATTCAATGCCGATAAAAATGTTGAGTATCGGAAAAACCGGTACTAGTGTATTACTAATGTGGACATAAAAATTATCATAATTATAAGTACATATATGTCAAACAGTATTTTTAACCTTGATTCACCAGTTAAGTCATAGGCCTTTGAGAATGTATCCACACATATAGGTTGACGACTCAATAGTTGTAACTAAACCAATATTACAATCTAAATTTAGAAATAAAAACAACATACATCAATCATATAAACCTATATTGCATATTAAACAACAACAAATTTAAAAACCATAAAAAATGTTTTAATTGATAGTATGAAATAGTTTGAAGCAGTCTTTAAGGCGAAGAACAGGCTTATCGGGACACAAAGCAGAAAAAAATGGAGTGTTTTAAGTATATTATTTTCATAGCATACTCTACATATTTCCTCATTTTTCTTCCCTTGGGATCTTCTTCTTCTTCGCGTGTCATATCAGAATTATCCGACCTTGGCGATCACCATTGCAAAGGCTTCTCGATGTTCTGCAATATGGAATAATTGTCCCGCATTTGATACCCGAGTCCATTCACGAATGTTCCTCAAACAAGAAACCCGTTTCCTTCCTACACCTTTACGGCCCTCTATTTTGCCTTTAAGGATCAGTAGTTGTAATATTTTATATCGACTTCCCCTCACTATATGTCCCAGATAAGACATTTTTCGACGTTTAACAGTCTTTAGCAGTTCTATCTTTGTTGACGCTCCTTAGTACTTCTTCATTAGTTTTCCTTGCTGTCCAAGGTATCTTCAGCATTCGTCTATAAATCCACGTTTCCAATGCTTAAATTTTGTTTATGATCAATACTTTTAGCGTCCACACTTCTGCACTATACAAAAGTACAGATCAAATATAGCACTTACCCATTCTTTGTCTTAGTTCTAAACTGAGATAATTATTTCAAAGAAATGACTTCATTTTCATAAAAGAAGTTTTAGTCATTGCTATTCTACGTTTTATTTCTATGTCTGGATCTAGTTGGTCCGTTATCACAGTTCCCAAATTTGTCATTTTGTGATCTTTCTCAACTTGGACTCCGTTTAATTGAAGGTTTGCTTTGCATTAAAATCATCTGTTTAATAATGCCCGAATTTATATATGTACGCTACTCAAAAGTTTACAAAGAAAGAATGAATTGTTTAGAATAATAGGTAATGAAGAATGAATTGTTTAGAATAATTATTTGAACAGATCGAAACTTTAATAAAATTCCATAACAAAGAGGTAAGTATTGTTATTAAGATATAATAAAATTTGTCATTATAGTAACATTGGGGGCTATAATGCATTGTTTACGTAAATAATTACATATAAGTGTAAAATTCAGACAACGTACATTAAATTACAGTTCTCAAAACAGAATGTGTAAATCCGTATGATGTCCTGCATTCCTATGTGTAAAATGACCAAGCCACAGCAGAAAACCACATCAGATGCTATTTACTGTTCTGTCATATCCTGAAGATATATCAGTTAATTCAAATTAACTTAACTTTTGGTTTTGTGTTAAAAAAATGGATTTTGTAAATTTGTTATTACTTACCTTGATGAGATTTGGTGGACGGCATGGTATAATAATTAGAGCTATTGATTGCACACATATTGCAATTATAGCACCTTCTGGTGATGATCCGATCAGACCTGGCCTGGCATACTTCAACAAAAAAGGATTTTAATGTATAAACGTGTAAGCAATTATTTGTGATGCCAATTCTATATTTTTAAAATGTAATAATTGCTTCCACATATGATTAAGGCATTTGGGAATTAAGTGTAGTGAATTGATTTTTGAGAAGACAATTTATGGCATATCAACTTAATAATGCCCATTTAATTAAAGATTCATGTTATCCAATACAACCATGGCTTGTGACTCCTGTTTCAAATGCTGGAGAAAATACCCCAGAAGGAAGATTCAACCATGATCATATTGCATCCAGGAATATGATTGGGAAAGCTTTCAGAATTTTGAAATCCCGCTTTCGTTGTTTGCACAAACACATGGGGAGTAATTTATTTAACAGACTTTAAAAATAAAAATATAGTCCAGTAAATTAACGTGAAATACGGCGATACAATGTAATTTTTCGTGTCACCACCGAATTTCATGAAAATTTGGATTTAGATTCTACTTAGAAAACTTCACTTATGAACTTGTGTTTTTAGTTATTATTCAAATTAATTAGTAAATTATTCAAATCATCGTTTAATGAAGTAAATAAATTAATCAACTAACATTAAACAACATAAATTAAGATTTTATCATAGTTTAATGCTAAAATCTCACTCCCTTTGACTATGAAGTATGTACTTAAAAAGCATTTTGTGTTTTTTAAGAGCAGTAAGAACATTTAAATGTTTTAAGCCCTTATTTAAAAAAAATCGTAGTTAAAAGAGCTTAAACTAGTCACTAATCACGAGTGTATGCACACTTTAAACAGCAAAATCTTAATCAATTTTTGTCGTACAGAAAAACCAAAAAAAGAACAAAATGTTCATAAATGCAAAACTTGTATTTTTTTTTTCTCTTTAAGATTTGTCGTATCACTAATACTTCCTTGTTATTTTTAGAAGCATTTTTTTCAAAATTTCAAAAACTTATCTTTTACTTTAAAACCAATTTGTTTCAAAAATAAGTACTTTGAATCAGTTTAACTTCGAGATCATATAAACAATACACTAACGATTAATTTTATTTGGGGTGCCAAATCTAGAAAATGTATGGATTGATTCTGTTCTGTTTCTAATGTAAATTCAATATGACTATGGAGTGAATTAATATGCGATGAAAATTGGTCAAATTGACTGTTAGTTCCTGTAGTACATATAAGTTCATCGTCATTTTGAAATCTTTGTTTCTAGATAATTCATAAAAATATCTGATATCAATGTGCTTAGAGGATTGCTCTATATCTTAAATATCTACTATAGTGCATCTAAAAAAAAAACTCAATTTATTAAATTATGATACATATTGGAAAGATCTTTAAGATCAGTCTTATTATTGATAAAATTTGGATCTTTTTTATATGAGTCATCTTCAATATGCATCTCTTGTGGTAATTCTGTTCTTTTTCCAAAATCTGTACATTTTCAAAAATGACAGGCTCCAGAAAATAGCCATTCTTTTGATTTTAAAAATGTACAGATTTTGGAAAAAGTACAGAATTACCACAACAGATGCATATTGGAGATGATTCACATAAAAAAGTTCTCTCTCAAATCTATCAATTATAAGAATGACATCAAAGATCTTTCCAATGTGTATCATAATTTAATAAATTAAGTTGTTTTTTATATGCACTATGGCAGATATTTAAGATACGACCTTGAACCAATCCTATTTTAAGATACCTACCAGTTGTCATCTGTCAATCTCAGATACCAATTTTTTTAATCCGTGTTAAACTTTTTAAAGAAGAGGAAACATGAAATTTTATTGTAAAATGTAATGTTTATAAAATAAAATAAAGTGCTTATTGAAAATGGCAAAAATAGACGTATAAAGTTTTACGTATGTACTAAGTACACACACTCTTTTTTTTTTATTGAAGTGTTTATTCTTTTTCACTGTCGAGGAGATTGATGTCTTTGATGATGATTTAATCATCATTAAACAGCTTAAACCTCATACCGACTATTACTAGTATAAACATAAATATAGAACGGTAATAAATAAATTTAAAAAAAGTCACAACAACAAAGTTACTACTGTTAGAAGATTTAATATTACCTAATGTTGAGAATTTTTGTGCAAATTTTTCACAAATTAAGTTATCAACACTACAATCTTAATAATACTCGTCTTTGTCTGGGGACCCAAAAGTGAGAATTACAACTCTTCTGTATAGTGGTTATCGTATGTAATTCAATATTGTACTGAAAGACATTGGTTTTAAATGGCTAAAAGATAATCCAAGGCGAGGACTGATGGAACAATCTCATATTGCTGTGAAGAGAGCAGAATGTTTGAAATTATATAAAAAATATAAACATGAAAAACTGTACAAGTTTGTTTTTATAGATGAAACTTGATCTATAGATCTATGTCGCTACCTAAGAATTACAAGGTTGTATGATACAAAATGTAGAAACTGAGAAAAATGACTTTGAATATTTTGACCATTAGATTTGTCATACAAGAAAGTATATTTGCTTTTATTTTAAACATAATAGATGAAAGTGTACTACAAAAGCACATTTAAAAAAAAAACGAATAGAAAATATTTAATTTTTTCCATATTTTTATTAAAAAAATAAAATAACAGAAATTCGTAACTCTAATAAAAAACGAAAAGTGCAAAAACACGAAACATAAGTCTTTGTAACATTATCTTCTGATCAGCAATCTCAGTTTTACTGTTAATGTTGAGACATGTTGGAAAACATGTGAACATAAAAGTTTTTGTCTATATCTGGCATCCACTTGTACACAGATTTCAGAGCTTCCACCGTGTTTTGTGCCAAGGTGACTTTAATATCATTTTTGTTTATTGATATGGATATTTCGTCATTTTCAGCAGTCTGTCTCCTCGCATTCCGTTGTCTTAAACTGATGATTTTGTATTCACGTTCGTTAAAAGTGGTTCGGAAACCGATGTCAAAAAAATCTGTAGTAAATTGTAAAGAAACCACCTTTGAAAATGTAACTGCAGTATAATTCAGTTTTGATGAATAGGTTGAAAAATCCAGAAAATCTTGCTCTTTCATTTGAAGTATGGTGTAAGGCATTTTTGGGTTTACTTTCACAAGGACTCTTAATAACGAAAGTGGAGAAAAGTATTCAGATTTTCTCAAACTGCGTTCAATTGCACTATGAACTGAATCAACCTCTTGTATGCAGGAATGTCCAGGTACTGAAAACTTCATTTGAATTTTCTTTAAGTTCGTATTAGTTTTTAAAATATGTGCAATAGCAAAACTCACAAATCTATTTTGCGGGTCGCAACTATCGCTCCACAAAGTCAAGTCAGTCAGCGACATATCGCTGTCTGAGTATTACAAGGGTGTACGTAATAAAATTAAAAAATCAGCAATTTTAAGATAACAAGGTTCTATGTATCACAAGGCACCCATAGAACTATGTAAATCTAAAATATATGCATGCAATCCTCTAAAATGAATCGGAAATCATTGGTGTATGTTATAAAAATATGAAAAGAGCGCAACATAGTCCTATGTTAAACATACGACTTTGTTTTTCGCACAATTTTAGTGAACTTTCCAAACTCAGAATAACAGGGTCCTATGTAGTATATAGAAACTGTCATCAATTTTATTACTCGATTTATATTTGCATAAAACAAACAATTCTAGTAAAAGACGACTTTTCCAAGGAAAATAAAGAAATATGCACACAGCAATATGAGGAAAATTCCGAAAATCAACTGCAGAAAAATAATAACAGTTTACAAGAGAAAACACAAACTAGAAAGAAATTTAGATATCCCTCGCGTTGGGCCTGCAATATTAGAAAACAAAATTTTGATAGAGGGCTAGAATACATTTCTTTACGAAAGTAGTTAAGACCAGCAAGAGAGATAAAAACACATAAAGACTGCTTCGAGAAATTTATCTATAAATGTGCCAAAAATATAAGCGAAGAAGACAGAAAAAATTTATTTTCTGATTATTACAAGCAGTAAAAAAGGATGTTTATTTTAAACACAACTGAAATGAGTATTCCACATCGAAGGAGAAAATGGAAAAAATGCCCAAAACTCAAAAAAAAAACTAAAACCTTTAAATTCTTCTTTATTTTAAGTAATAACGAAATACAGGTTTGCAAACAGTTTTACTGCGAAACACTAGGTATACGTCAAAATCCTATATACACCGTTTACAAAAATTCTACAGAAACGTACACAATTCGTCAAAGTATTCAGGGAAAGCATAGAAAAAAGTTACATCAGATGCAACTTCCAATCTTGTTAGAGAACATATTAATATATTATCTGTAATAGAAAGTCATTATTTTAGGGCTGATACTAAAAGAAAATATGTAGAGGGTGACCTATCACTGCAAAAAATGTACAATATGCACGAGAATTTCATAAAGGAGAAAGATTTGACTCCAGTAAAATTTAATGTTTATCGCAAAATATTTTATTCATTAATTATTATTCAAACAAACCCTCAAAAGATCTATGTGACCTCTATGCTGAAATAGACTGCTAGAAAAAAGAAAACACCCTTAACGAAGAAAAGAAAAAGCAATATGAAAAACACATGCAAGAAAAAATTTTACTGAGAGAAGAGAAAAAGACGGATATTGAAAATAGTAACGCAGTACTGTGTTTTGACTTAAAAAATGTATTGACATATCCAAAAGAATACGTCAAAAATGTCTTTTATATAAGTAAGCTAAATGTGTATAACATGACAGCGCACCTTTCCATAAACCGGACTGTTTATTGCGCGCTTTGGTCAGACGCAATGCATGGTCGGGCTGGGAATGATATTGCCAGTGCTGTAGACAGAATCCTGAAAAGGTTTGTAGAAGACTATCCGTTATTGGAGGATTTGACTTTGTGGAGCGATAGTTGCCACCCGCAAAATAGATTTATGAGTTTTGCTATTGCACATATTTTAAAAACTAATACGAACTTAAAGAAAATTCAAATGAAGTTTTCAGTACCTGGACATTCCTGCATACAAGAGGTTGATTCAGTTCATAGTGCAATTGAACGCAGTTTGAGAAAATCTGAATACTTTTCTCCACTTTCGTTATTTATTTATTTTATTTATCGTATGGCAATTACAACACATTTAGAACAAATACACAAACACTAGTAATATAGGTATTTGACAAACTTTAAATAGTTACAAACAAACATCAAGTGTATTTATATAATCAATGACTCTGAAGTTACAAACAGGAAGTCTTCAGTGCTACCATTGTAGGATCTTGAGGGACACTCTTGAATAATTTGGTCTATGGTTTGGTTCTCCCCACAGTCACATTGAGGAGACGGGTTCTTTCCCCATTTATGTAGCATGTATGCACATCTGCCATGTCTGGTACGGATCCTATTTAGAGTGGACCATGTTTTGCGTGGAAGATCAAAACCTGGTGGCTTGTGGGTAATGCAGGGCATGTTATTTTGCCATTCGTTCCATTCTTGGGACCATGCATTCGTGATCTTGAACTCCTCATTTATCATTCTTGCCGTTTTCATTGGTGGTTTTCTAGAACGGAGACGGGTATTTCGTGCATCCTCGGTATCTTGGTGGATCGGCAGGTTTATATTGTTCATGATCTTTTTGTATTCACGTGTAAGTGCGTCGACTCGTCGTAAATGTGGAGATGGGATGTGACTTAATACTGGAAGCCATTGGGTGGGAGTTGATTTAATTGTACCAGTTATCATCCTCATAGTGCTGTGCAGCTGATTGTCGACCTTTTTTACGTGTGGACTGTGTAGCCAGACTGGAGCACAATATGCAGCGGTCGAGAAAACAAGGGCTAAGGCATTAGAGCGGAGAGTGGAAACAGATGCTCCCCAGGTAGTACCGCAGAGCTTCTGTATAATGTTATTTCTTGTACTCAACTTTTGGGCAGTTTTTGTTAAATGCTCTTTAAATGATAGCGTTCTGTCTAGTGTTACGCCCAGGTACTTCGGTGTTTTGTTGTGGGTAAGTGTGGTATTTTCAAACCGTATGTTGAGTTTCTTTCCAGCAAGTTTATTGTTCAGGTGAAAGCAACTAACTTCTGTTTTGGATGCATTGGGTTGAAGTCGCCACTTGCGAAAATATTTGCCCAATATATATAAGTCTGCCGTCAGAACTTCTTCAGACGTTTCTAGTATTCTGCATCGTGTAGCGAGGGCCCAGTCATCGGCGTATCCGAACTTTCTTGACTGTGTTTCCGGCATATCTGCTAGGTATAAGCTAAATAATAGTGGAGAGAGCACTGACCCCTGTGGTAGGCCATTCTTAAGTTTCTTTGGTAGGCTGATATCTGTGCCCATCACTACTTGAAACATTCGATCGTTGAGCATGCTATCTATTAGGCGTGCTATTGGTTTACAGGGGATTGCACGGAGAATTTTGTATATAAGGCCCTCTCTCCATACTGTATCGTAAGCTGCCGAGAGATCAATAAATGCCGCTGAAGTTTTAAGTGTTCTTTGGAAACCCGCTTCGATGTAGGTGGTGAGTGACATTACCTGGTCTGCACAGCTTCGTTCTGGTAGAAAACCCGCTTGTTCGACTGGGATCGCCTGGAACAGTTCTGTATTGATTCTATTATATTTAAGCCTCTCTAATAGTTTGTAGATGGTAGAGAGAAGCGCAATTGGTCTGTAGTTTTTTAGGTTGTCGGTGGGTTTGCCTGGCTTTAGTATGGCTATTATCTTAGAGCGCTTTAGTTCTTGTGGAATATTTCCAGTTACCATGATGTCTGTGAAAAATCGAGCCAGCCACACTTTTGTATACTTGCCACAATTTATTAGAAATTCAGGGTGAATATTATCAAATCCTGGTGCCTTTGCTGGCTTAACGTCTTTAAGAGCCTTTGATATGTCTTCGCTGGTGAAGGGGAGGGAATGCTCCGTTTCTGTGGCTACATGTTTTAAAGTTTTAAGTTCTCTCTTTACGAAAATGGTGTGTGCTTTATCCTTTGGTGCCCTGGATGTTTTTACTATATGTGATGCTACGGCATCTGGCTGTACGGCTGCCTCTCGGCGTTTCGTACGGACACCACTCCCTAATTTTCTTAGTAATAACCATGCCTGTCTGCTTGATTTCTGGAAGTTTAGACTTTTCACTGTTTCGGTCCACTTTTGGCTTCTAGCGGCGTCTAGGCTGTACAGTAGTTCATCCGCTATTTCTTGGTCGCCAGTTTCAAGAAAGCTCTGATATAATTCCTCGCTATTTTCCGACCAGCCAGGGATATATTCTTTGCGATAGCCTCTTGGTATGTGTTTTTTGGCTACACTTAGGACAGCACCAACAAATCTGTGGTAGTTTTTGATATTAGGTGTAATCCACCCTAGGCATTTATCCAGATCCACAGAGAAGTCAGTCCAGTTGGCCTTTGTAAAATTCCATCTTGGACGTGGGATAGAACTGTCCACTTTCGTTATTAAGAGTCCTTGTGAAAGTATACTCAAAAAAGCCTTACACCATACTTCAAATGAAAGAGCAAGATTTTCTGGATTTTTCTACCTATTCATCAATACTGAATTATACTGCAGTTACATTTTCAAAGGTGGTTTCTTTACAATTTACTACAGATTTTTATGACATCGGTTTCCGAACCACTTTTAACGAACGTGAATACAAAATCATCAGTTTAAGACAACGGAATGCGAGGAGACATACTGCTGAAAATGCCGAAATATCCATATCAATAAACAAAAATGATATTAAAGTCACCTTGGCACAAAACACGGTGGAAGCTCTGAAATCTGTGTACAAGTGGATGCCAGATATAGACAGAAACTTTTATGTTCACATGTTTTCCAACATGTCTCAACATTAACAGTAAAACTGAGATTGCTGATCAGAAGATAATGTTACAAAGACTTAGGTTTCGTGTTTTTGTACTTTTCGTTCTTTATTAGAGTTACGAATTTCTATGTTATTTTATTTTTTTAATAAAAATATGGAAAAAACTAAATATTTTCTATTCGTTTTTTTTTTTTTAAATGTGCTTTTGTAGTACACTTTCATCTATTATGTTTAAAATAAAAGCAAATATACTTTTTTGTATGCCAAATAATCTAATGGTCAAAATATTCAAAGTCATTTTTCTCAGTTTCTACATTTTGTATCATACAACCTTGTAATTCTTAGGTAACGATATAGATCTATAGATCAAGTTTCATCTATAAAAACAAACTTGTACAGTTTTTCATGTTTATATTTTTTATATAATTTCAAAGATTCTGCTCTCTTCACAGCAATATGAGATTGTTCCATCAGTCCTCGCCTTGGATTATCTTTTAGCCATTTAAAATCAATGTCTTTCAGTACAATATTGAATTACATACGATAACCACTATACAGAAATTTTTCCTTCAATTGAATCCATAAATGGGTCAAAGTCACATAAGTGACAAAAGGAAGAGTTGCAATTCTGACTTTTGGGTCCCCAGACAAAGACGAGTATTATTAAGATTGTAGTGTTGATAACTTAATTTGTGAAAAATTTGCACAAAAATTCTCAATATTAGGTAATATTAAATCTTCTTAACACTAGTAACTTTGTTGTTGTGCCTTTTTTTAAATTTATTTATTACCTTAAAAGTGAAACTGGAACAAACCATGAAGTGGAGATATCCAGGAGTGGCTAGTATACCTGTTGAATACAAAGCACGTGGTGTTCGTGTGTATTAAGGTATAAAAAAATTTTTTTATACCTTAATACACACGAACACCACGTGCTTTTTATTTATTACCGTTCTATATTTATGTTTATACTAGTAGTAGTCGGGATGAGGTTTAAGCTGTTTAATGATGATTCCATCAATCTCCTCGATAGTGAAAAAGAATAAACACTTCAATAAAAAAAAGAGTGTGTCTACTTAGTACATACGTAAAACTTTATACGTCTATTATATAATTGCAACGAAATTAATATATTTTGAACAATTTACTTGTATTTTTTTTTTTAATAATAAACTAATTTTAATACTTACTATTTTCCAAAAAAGTCCTTAAAATAATACCAAGAATTAAAAAAAAAAGTAAGGCGACAGCACGAGGTGTTCCACAGCTACGTGGTACCGTAGCGGTCACCCATCCAAATATTAACCGAGTTCGACATTGCTGCTATGTGACAATAGAATAAAATTGATACAAATTTAATTATTTTGGCCGATTGTACAAATAATATTAAGATTACTTTTTAATCCCCTTTTCATCATATTTTTATTAATCCTATTCCCGACGAATACTAATCCAAATATACAAAAATTATAATAAATAATATATTTACTAAATTTAACTTTATAAAATACATCCACCGGGATAATAGCCATTTTCTAATTTTGTAGGTATCAATAATAATTATCTACGCATACGTACGTACGTACGTTTCATTTAATATTTTGATTTAACTTGTTTGAAAATGAATCATGACACACGGGAAAAGATATAGTGGACGTACTATAACTACTTAACATTGAATTAAACCAATACCTGCTCCCAGAGCACAATAATATTGCAGTCTCTCCAGCACTTGGCGATTCTATTATCATATTCAATTGGTGTTTCATTTTCAATATCGGGCAGTATATTATACATAACTGATAATTTATGGGACTGAATGTATACTCCGAAAAATAAACATACTCTAGGTTTCACACATTAAAAATAAAAACAAGATTTTCTTACTTTAACATGCCGTAAGCATAAATTTATTTTTTTAAACAAAAATGGTTGTCTTTCAGTACCATTTAATAAATTAATGTTTGTTGATTTGTGGTTATTAAAAATTAAATAAAATTTGATAATAAACACTATTTCCTTAAAATAATAATAAATATAACGATTCCAAAATAACCCAAAATGTTTTGCCAACCCCGAGTTTTTTAAATAAACCTTTTCCTTCCATACATCTTTCTCTCTGGAATTCCTTAGCGCCAACCCTCGATCTCTTTTTCAACTTCTTGCTATTGTTTCAGGAGGTGATACGACTGGAAACGCAATATTGGACTTTGGTGGACATTCCGAAGCAGGAAAAACAAGAAACAGTGCCGGCTTTTGTTCTCAGAGCCTGTGCTATCATGGAAAAGACGCAAAAGTCTGGCGAGGGTGTTAAAACGTCAGCCAAGCTAGCCGAAGAGGCTCAGGATAAACGGGAAAGGATTGAAAGGTTAGAAAGTAAGTAACTGACAATTTTTATGAATTTTTAATCTTCAAAAACTAAAATCATTTATTGCTTATATAGTAAACTTCGTATCTATTTAAATAAATATATTCTTTTAATTTATTTCATCCTAAGGAATCACTTAAAATTGTTATATGATTACTATAGTCCGTCTAGAAAGTATCCGGAATTTTATATTTTTCCTAATTTTAATAGATTTCCTTTTTGTAACATTTAAAGATTTCCTTTTTGTAACATTTAAAGACAAAAGTAATGCATCAAGTAGATTATGCCGATAGTAGGCTATGGACAAAATCGCCATCTGTCAAATATTATTGTTTATAAATAGACTTAAGATTTGTGAAATAATGTCACAAGTAGAAAAAAGAAAAGTGGTGGAATATTTGTATAGAATAGATCCATAGATAGGAGACATAGACCAGTTTCGGGTAGACCGCGTAAGATTCGCGGAAACAATTTAAATGCTCTAGTGGCTTTAGGACGACAAAAAATGCGCCTAGGGTTTCGAAAATTAGCGAACAGATTTGGAAATCAACGAAGAATAAAAATGTGCCCATAAACTGTCCGTATGTCACTGAAAAAGCAAGGCTACGTATCAAGGAATCCAAAAAAAATCCCTACAATGACACATCTGCAAAGACAACGAAGAATAGATTTTTGTCAACGTTTTCGAAAAGATAATTTTAATAATGTCTTTATATCTGATGAAATTTGTTTCTAGCTTGGTGCAAATCATCTAAAAGTCCTATCAAGAGAAAATGTGACCGTTCAAATTTCCAAATTTTCCACTAAAATAATGGTTTGGGAAGCAATATCTCAGCATTGTGCCACACCTCTCTGTATAGTTAATGGTACTGTTGATAGTGCGAAATATTTTGACATCCTAAATGGTTTCCTTCTTGACACGGCTATGTTTTATATCCAGAGCTGTGGTGTTTTCAGCAAGATAATGCAAGATGCTATACTCAAGCTTGGATGCACGAACACGAATTGAAGATGCTGCTGGCAACAATTCCGTGGCCAGCAGCATCTTCAGATCTTAGCCCCATTGAAAAAATATGGGGACTGATGAAGATTGAAGTGGAACAAGCAGCGCCACGAGATAAATACGGTTTGATTCGGTTAGTTTTGCAGGCCTGGAACGCCATTATCGAAAATTATGGCCTTGACCTAGTTTCAGGCGTACCTGGACGTTTAGTTAAATTTATAGATTTAAATGGAGGTTGTATAAGTAAATGAGATGAATTATTTGTTAAAATTTTATATTTTAAATGATAGAAATAAATACCGTAAAATTATCATTCTGGTTTCTTTTTTCCGGATACTTTCTAGACGGTCTATACATTACATTGCACAGTACTTCTCTATAAAATTATTGAAAATAATGCAACACGACAAACAGATTTATATGAACATAATCTAGAATACCAGTGTAGTAAAAAAATTTATTCTCAATCCAAAATTCAATCCCAGTTTTAAAACCATACAAGTTTAAAACCGATCCGTCTCTCTTGTTAACGATTAATTTCTCTAGAAAAGGTTCTAAAACTCTTTTATTGTGGCCTGTTTAATTAATTATTACTTCGGGTGGGGTTAAACCACATCCTAAGTTCGAATCCAGAAATCGTTTTCAAATTTTTTTTTAATTAACAAATTATTAGATTTAACCTGTATGTGTTAATAAATTAAACAATTTATAGAAAAAATTTAATAAATAAAATAAATTGTTATATTTACAGGTTAAATTTAGTATAGAACCAGTTCGTTTTTTTATATATATAGAATAGAACCATAGTTTTGTCCAAGGGTTCATACCGATAACGGATAGAATGGCACTATTGAAATTAAACGCTATACCCTGCAACATAAACATCATTGTAGTGTATTCACCAACATCTGATAGCACAGAGGAAGAAGTAAACAGCTTCTACAATGACTTAAACAAAACATTCAATGAAACTAAAAAAGAAGACGTAAATTTGATTTTAGGTGACTTCAACTCGAAGGTAGGGAAAGGAAGAGATGGAGAAGTAGTAGGAGAATACAGACTGGGAACACGTAATGAAAGAGGTGAAAGACTAATTCAGTTTTGCAAAGATAACGTACTCATTATCAAAAACACGTGGTATAAACTCCCAAATCGAAGAATATATAGATGGAAAGCACCTAGGGATAATGGTGAAATTATAATAAGAAACCAAATAGATTACATAATAATAAATCAAAGATTCCGAGATGCCATAATATCGGCTAAATCGTACCCAGGAGCAGATATCACAAGTGACCACAATCTAGTTCTAGCAAACATGAAACTAAAGTTAAAAAAGTTAAAAACAACTGCCAAAACACCGAGAATCAATCTGAGAAAACTAAAAGAAACTGATATATACCAACAAATCAAAGAACAAGTGCACAAAGAAGTTCAGGAAGTAGAAAGGCAAAAGCAATTGACAACAACAGATAAATGGAGGAAAGTAGAGAAGATCTTGAGAAATATCACAAAACAAAAGCTTCAAGAAGACACATCATCTAAAATAAACAATGGATCACACAAGAGATAAAAGAACTGATGACGGAAAGAAGGGCACACAAGAATAAAAACGAACAACAGTACATAAAAATTAACAAAATAATCAAACAGAAAATCAAAGAAGCTAAGAAACTGTGGCTATCAGAAAAGTGTGAAGAAATAGATAGGTTAGATAAACAAAATGACAGTTTTAACATACACTAGAAAATCAAAGAGACAGCTGGCAAATACAAGAAGAAGGATATCGGTAATATCATGGATAAAAATACGGAATGTACAGATAAAATAAACAGATGGGAAGAATACATAAAAGAGCTATGCAAAGACGAAAATGGGTCACCGATCACCAAAGACGAAATTGAAAAAGCGCAAAGAAATTGAAAAAAGCTATGCAAAGACGACGAGAAAATTGAGGTCATTAAACCAAGAGGAAGAAATGGGCCACCGATCACCAAAGACGAAATTGTAAAAGCGCTAAAACGTAAAAAAATGAGAAGGCTATGGGACCAGACGAAATACATACAGAAATCTTAAAAATATTAACAAAAAATCATATGGGCACACTAATAGAATTATTTAATGACATTTATTATACGGGAGAGATTCCGAAAAAATAGTTAATATCAATATTTATTCCAGTATCCAAAAAATCAAACGCAATGAAGTGTGAAGAGCACAGGACAATTAGTTTGATGAACCATATTCTAAAATCCACAAGGAAACTTACAACAACAAGTTGTAAGAACAAGTTCCTGTAGCTGGCTGTAGACTACGTATCACAAAAAATTTGTTAAAATCCTTTATAAAAGGTATATAAATTAAAAAACTATAGACATAGCCCGATTGGGTTTTTTAATTTATATACCCTTTATAAAGGGTTTTAACATATTCTAAAAGTGTTCTTACGAGTGATACACGAACGTATCTATAAAAAGGTAGATGATAGAATAGCTGAAAACCAATTGGGATTCAGAAAAGGCTTTGGCATCAGAGAAGCATTATTTACTGTACAAACACTAATCGAACGATGTCGAGATGTCAATTGCGACGTATTCATATGTCTAGTCGACTTCGAAAAAGCTTTCGACAAAGTACAACACCGAAGAATGGCAAAAATACTGTAGAACACAGAATTGAAAGTTGAAGATGTGAGAATCATTGCCAACCTATACCGATATCAGAAAGCCATAATACGAATAGACCAACAAAAATCGCAAGAAATACCTATAAATCGTGAAGTAAGATAAGGATGTGTGTTTTCCCCTTAACTTTTTAATATGTATTTAGAAGAATTGTTTAAAGAGGCATTAGAAGACGTAAATGAAGGTATATTTATTAACGGAGCACTTCTGAATAATCTTAGATACGCAGATGACACAATACTCCTTGCGGGCAGCAGAAAAGGACTACAGATCTTGGTTGATCGCATTACCCAATACTGCGAAAGGTGAGGAATGGCACTAAATACAAATAAAACAAAAATCATGGTGGTAAGCAAGAACAAGATTGGGAAAGATAGTGTTTATGCTAAAGTAAAACTTTTAGGTAGGGTGCACAAATATCAGTACTTAGGTTGCGAACTAAATGAAGATGGAATAGAAGTACGAAAATAAAACGGCGTATTGAGATAGCTAGAAGTGCTTTTAATTAGATGAAAGAAATATTATGCAATGAAAAACTCAACATCGAAATTAGAACTAGAGTATTGAGATGCTACGTGTTCTCTGTCCTGTTGTATGGAGTTGAGGCCTTGACAATTACAGACGCGACAGAGAAAACTTTGAAATGTGGTGTTATCGAAGAATGTGAAAAATATCTTGGACACAACACATAACAACGAAAACGCTACGAAGAATGAAAAAAGATAAAGAAATACTTAACACTATAAAGAAAAGAAAAATGAGCTACTTTTGTCACATACTAAAAAACGAGAAATGCGAATTGATACGGCTGGTCATACAAAGGAAGGTGAGACTGAGACAATATAGTGGGAAAACGTTAATAGAACTTTTCAAAACGGCTGCAAATAGATTCAAATGGGCCATGATGATCGCCAATGTCCTTAGGGATGGGGCACGTTAAGAAGAAGTTTTTTTTATCTACAAGGAAACTAATTTCCTGTATACCATGTATAACAACAAATTTATTTAAAAATCCTTTATAAAAGGTATATAATTAAAACACCCAATCGGGCTACATCACAAAACGTTTTCGAAATCCATATTCCATCATCAGTGTGTCTAGGTGTACATGTTTTTAAATCTTTGGATAAAAACCGTTAAATGTTGTTAATTTGAATTTAGGTGACATAATTGGATCTTATATGTTATGATTTTAAAGTTACAATTGGAATTGATAACTTGGCAACGTAAGACTCTACAGGAGGTTGTTGGTCCTGAGACAAAGTGTCTACGAGGACTTGTGGATAGAAAACATGTACACTTAGACACACTGATGATGGAATATGGATTTCGAAAACGTTTTGCGATATAGCCCGATTGGGTGTTTTAATTATTATATACCTTTTATAAAGGATTTTTAAATAAATTTTTATGTAGTTTTTTCTTATTGTTGACATGTGGAAATGATAACATCGTATACTTTTCTAAAAAAACGTTTTAGCGCCGGATTGTTTAATTTGTTTGTACTAAAAGCTGGAAAATTTTTCACAAATTAAATTAAATAAACGGATTGTTTTTTTTTTAATTATTTTTTTTTATTTAATGGTTTTAATCCCTTTGTACTCAAACATACATTTTATGTAATGGTTTTAATCTCTTTGCACCATTTTTCGAAATTCGAGTATTGTTACTTAGTTCTAAATCATTTAAATAAATAAAATATATAAAACTACTAAAAAATTCTACTAAAAAATATATATTTTTAGTAGAATTTCTCGTGCTTAGCTTCATTAAAAAAAGATTATCTATGGTACTTTTTTTATTGGCTTTTGGCCGGATATCCATGCATTTTTCAAGAAACGTTGACTAAAAAAAATGTTGTTAAAAGACATAATAAAGTTTAAAAGTAATGATTATTTTAATGGAAATATATCTGACAATCTTTTCAAACAATACTTTCCTAGCCCATGCCTGGCACATTCCTTGTACAGTCCTACATAGTGTGAACACTTCAGACGAGTTTCGACAGGCAAAATGGTGCGACCAAAATTATTTTCACATCATACTGATGAATTTTTAATAAAATTAGTTCGTGAGAGAAGTGAATTATACGATTTTATGAACGACTGTATGCAGATGCAGCACATAAGTCTCAGGTATAGAGGGATATTGGAGAAAGAATTAAAATAGGTAAGTAAATCACTACATTTTATCTAGGTAATAGACCACTGCCGATAATATTTGAAACAAAAAAATAGTAGTAGGATGAAACTCGTTGGAAAAGAAAGATGATATGACAGAAATAAAAGGAAAAATAATTTACGGGCGATCTGAGTTCGGGAAATAGAGGGAGTGAGTTTTTTAAGGGCAAAAACGTTTTATCGTGATTTCCAATTATAAGTCATATAGAAAAAAGTTAATTAGCCAAGTTGTAGGTAATAAAAATATCTACAACTTTTATATTGACACTTTTTTCACATAACTAACAAAATCTATTCGAAAAATTCAAGTAACCGATATTTGGTTTTTTATTTTTTTTTTACAGTTTGGTAAAAACTTACCTTTTTATGTCCCAAACACAATACATTGTAATATCGAAAAAGCCTCCCAATTTTAAATGGAACAGTGTGTTTAGGACATAAAAAGGTTTAGTTTTTACCAAATTGTGTAAAAAAAAATAAAAAATTGTATAAGATAAAAATTTTCTTCCTCTTACAATGGGTTTCATCCTACTACTATTTTCTTTCACTTTTTACTTTTTTGAAGGCTTCGGCACTAATCTATAAAGTATACAAATGTTTTTATTTATTATTATTTATATTAATGTTAGTTTAATGCGACGAGTAACAAAAATAAAATCAAATTTTATTATTTTGCCATGGCACAGATCCAGCTTCCGAATTAAAAAGTGTTGTAAATTGCTCCCTTACATTAAATGCCATCTGTTGCGTATTTCCACCTTGTTTCGGTAGATTCAAGAGACAAGTATCCTTTAATCCATTTTCATCATCATTTGTCTCCGATAAAGGTTTAATCATATTATTTCGCAAGAAGTTGTGTAGAATACATTCCACATATGCAGGATTAGCATGCAATTTTCTAAGGTAAATACGGAATCTTTGCACCAAAAGTCCAAAAGCATTCTCAACCACACATCTTGCACGGCAATGTCTATAATTAAATATTCTTTTTTATGCATTGTTAATAGTTTGCTGTTCTGTAAACGGTCGGAAAAGATTTTCTTTTAATGGAAAAGCAGAGTCCCCTAAAATAACATATGGGACTTTTATGTCAGAACCGGGAAGAAGTGTGGGTAGAGGTATATTAAGTTGTCCATTTTGTAACGGTTGTCCTAAATTTGAGCTAGAAAATATGCCGCCGTCACTATTTTTACCGTAAAATCCGACATCAACACTTATAAATCTATAATCGGCATCTACTAGAGCAAGTAGAACTACAGAAAAAGTCTTTTTGTAGTTAAAGTAGCTGGAACCACTATTGCCTGGTGCTATAATTTCGATGTGCTTTCCATCTAGGGCTCCTAATGCGTTGGAGAAATTCCACGACAACCAAAATTTTTGGCAATTTGTTCCCAGTCGCAGTCGCCTTCTGCTGGTACTGGCATATATGTCCTCAATAATTTTTCTAACAAACTTCTTGTGCAATTGCGTGCACAGTGGACTGTCCTAGACGGTAACTGAATGATATAGTTTGTATAGATTTTTTGTACTTTTAATGTTTTGCGTAAAATTTATCAATAACGGTATGTACTTGTTCGCAGATCTGGCTGACTGTAAACACAGATAGGAGGCAATAAGGGCCCAGTACAGGAAATTTTTAGCAAAGCACAAAACCAGAACCGGTCAATCTGCAACTGACATCAAATACAAGTATGGTGAATTACTTTAGTTTTTAAAGCCGCACATGAAAGATAAAGAAAGAATCTCGTCCTTGCCTGTCAGTCAAGAAGTAGAAGATTCTGGTGATGAAGAAGATGGAAGAAGAATGGAAGAAATTACAAAAGAAGAAGTAATAGACGAGGTCAATGAGGCCTCTGATGATTCTCAAACTCAGTCTGATTCTACTAAGACAGTAGAAGCCAAGAAGTCCCAAAAGCAGCTGAAGCCATTTGTGAAAAACACTAAACTTAAGAATCCGCCACAGTCAGCAAGTGGAATATTATTGTCTTTTCTTTTGGACGAAGAGAAAAAGAAAAAAGTTGACCAATCAGATGAATTAGATCACTTTTTTGATAGTATCAAACTCACGGTTCGAAAGTTTACAAACGTAGATAAATATTTAATTAAATAAAAGATTTTTATGGTTGTGCATGAAATGGAAACGAAATATATATATATATTCACCACAACAACAATCACAACCAATAATAAATGACGTTCAAACGTCATCGAAACAACATACTTACACCTCAGAAGTTCCTCCACTACCACATACATATATGATGCAAGTACCGCCCATATCACGACAGTTCGCTGCGCCATACACCAATCCGTATAGATCAGTATATTAACCAACTTTTGAAAGGAAATCATTTTCTTACGAAAGAGATGGAAGCTCAATGGTTTTTTCGCAAAACCCCATGCCGCACATAGAATCGTCGTCCCAACATCAACCACCCAACCCCAGAGTCTCTACACCAATAACTTCTCCACTATCTGCTGATCCTGGTGGTAGTGACAATTTTTCGTCACTTCATGGCATTTAATGTTATTTTAGTTTTAAAATAAAGTTTTTAATAATTAAAAAAGTAACTATTTTACTACCTACTGCAAAATAAACAGAAAACGGACTACTTACCTTAAGCAGACTGACAACTTTTTAATCGGAGTAATCGCTTCACGAAACTTGGATTTTTTTTTGCTAATAATATCTTCAATATATGTTAAAAGATTATGAAATTCGACAATTAACATTCTATAATATATATATATATATATATATATATATATATATATATATATATATATATATATATATATATATATATATATTTATATATATGAATGAATGAATGAATATAGGTTGCTTAAATTATTGGTATCTGTCTTTTTATTAATAGTTTCTTTTTCTTGCAAAATGAAAGCCATCTCGAGAAACAATCTTTTTAAATAATTGCTCTCCGTGGATAGGATTTTTACATTTGGAAAATCGAAAGAGTGCCCTGTTGTGTTAGCATGTGTGGCTAGAGAACATCTATCAAGGTGTAACCTAATGTCACTCTTGTGAAGAGTCAAGCGGCTAGAAACTTTTTGGGAGGTGTGACCTATATAAGAACCTTCACAGCCCAAACAATTAAGTTTGTAGACAACATCACTTTTATCTAAGTTTGGTACTTCATCTTTCAATGACTTGTACAAAGATCCCACAACTAGAGTGCTTTTATAAGCAATTTTTACATTTGGTAGGTATTGAGCAAAAATTCTGGTCAATTTGGGAGAGACGTCCTTAATAAATGGAAGTGATACAAAAGATATATTAGGAATATTGTTAGTCAGTGAGTGGGAATCAGAGCTAACTTTCATAGCACCTGTATTTTGGGGAGGGTTTACTTGTGTGTTGAGTATAACAGAGGATGTGTTAAGGATGATTTTCCTGAGTAAGGATTCGGGGTAAGAATTATCTAGGAACAACTGTAAAAGGATGTTGAGATTCTTTTTTCTAAAAACAGGGTCAGCTAGTTTACAAACTCGTGTGGTCATTCGTTTGACTAGATTAATTTTCTAGACTAGAACTAGATTAGACTGACTAGATTAGATATGTTTATTGAGATGATAGAGTTCTTGTTTAATTCCACTTGCTTCTCTTTCAATAACAAATATTATAAACAAACCTTTGGCACTCCTATGGGAGCCAGTATCTCTCCAATTCTAGCTACATATGTAATGGATGATCTGTTGGATATTATTCTTCAGGTTGTTCCTTTCAATGTTCCTTTTATTAAAAAGTATGTGGATGACATTATTATGTCGTGCCCACAAGGTTTAGAATTTGAGCTCTTAGACATTTTCAATAGCTACGACTCCCACATTCAATTTACTCTTGAAAAAGAGGATCAAAACCAATATGTTCCTTTTCTCGACACAATGTTTATTAGAGAACTGGATAACATCATTACAATTGATTGGTATAGAAAAAATTGTAACTCTGGAAGATATCTCAACTACCACTCTTACCACAAGTCAAGCATGAAAATTAATCTAGTCAAACAAATGACCCCACGAGTTTGTAAACTAGCTGACCCTGTTTTTAGAAAAAAGAATCTCAACATCCTTTTACAGTTGTTCCTAGATAATTCTTACCCCGAATCCTTACTTAGGAAAATCATCTTTAACACATCCTCTGTTATACTCAACACACAAGTAAACCCTCCCCAAAATACAGGTGCTATGAAAGTTAGCTCTGATTCCCACTCACTGACTAACAATATTCCTAATATATCTTTTGTATCACTTCCATTTATTAAGGACGTCTCTCCCAAATTGACCAGAATTTTTGCTCAATACCTACCAAATGTAAAAATTGCTTATAAAAGCACTCTAGTTGTGGGATCTTTGTACAAGTCATTGAAAGATAAAGTACCAAACTTAGATAAAAGTGATGTTGTCTACAAACTTAATTGTTTGGGCTGTGAAGGTTCTTATATAGGTCACACCTTCCAAAAAGTTTCTAGCCGCTTGACTCTTCACAAGAGTGACATTAGGTTACACCCTGATAGATGTTCTCTAGCCACACATGCTAACACAACAGGGCACTCTTTCGATTTTCCAAATGTAAAAAATCCTATCCACGGAGAGCAATTATTTAAAAAGATTGTTTCTCGAGATGGCTTTCATTTTTCAAGAAAAAGAAACTATTAATAAAAAGACAGATACCAATAATTTAAGCAACCTATATTCATTATTGTTAACTTTGGATAAACACGAATCTACTAATACAGACAATTCATCATCAACAAAAAAGTTTCATTATATATGAGATATACAATACCTCTCCTACTTCTTCTAAAATAAGTCTTTTTACCTTTTCTGTTTCAAGAAGTTCAGCGTCTATCAGGTATACTATTACCTTTACATTGTTATCATTAAGATCTAACGTTCTATCGTTTTAAGTTGGCAGTAACGAATTCACAACCAATTCTTTTGTTTCTGATAAGAATGTTTATAAAATAAAAATTTTATATTATGACATGTTCTGTAATTATTTTAACATAATTTTATTTAAGTGTTCATGTATATGTGTTTTAAAGTGTTTTAAATATGTATTTGTTAAAGAACGTTTTTTTTTTTTTAAAACAATTTTGGATAGTTTTCGCCATCATTTGTAGGGGTCAAATGAGTTGCTCATTTCATTTAATAAACATCACGACAACTAACCTCAATTAGTGTTAGATGCAAAATAATTATTTTCTGTATTTTGTACTAATTTTGTTTATTGTAGCACCCTGATGATACAAATAAAGATTTGCGAAAGCTTGGTTTACTAAAAAGAGTATTTCTTTGTCTTATCTTCCGCTGCACACCCAAATATTTGAGTTTTGTATATATATATATATATATATATATATATATATATATATATATATATATATATATATATATATATGTTAGTTTTGTTATTTCCGCGGGAGCTGTATGTTATATCAATGGTATTCCGGGTTTGACTCCGCGTTAAATGTTGTTGGTTTTGATAAAAACCATTTTGACGACGTTTCGGCAAGATCTCACTTGCCATTTTCAAGTCTCTCTGGATGGTCTGCTTCTTGTCGATGTTCGAGTGGAAGTAACTTGTACACAAGATGACTGAAGAAGCATTAGAGATGAGCTCCATTAGATGTGGATTTTGAGTGTTATATCTTTTATAAAGGATACTTATTACAAGATTTACAACAATAAATTCCTGATTGAAAAATGGACTTGCCACAATTAACTTTGGAGGTAGATTTTAAAATTATACCTGGTTTTTGAAGACGATTTAGAATAAGTGACAATTATATTTTTATGCTAAAAGAGATCAAATCGTAAAATTTTATGAAAAATATTAGAAATTGATCATCGAACAATTTTTCTTATTATAGCAAAGCTAGCATGTCATAAATTTGTTTAACGGTTGATTTTTAAAGATATATTTATATCTTCAAGAGTAAAAGCTATAAGCAACAATAAATATTCAAAATCAAGTTAAAAAAATATATTTGTTATTAAATATTTAGCAATTTTTAAAATGACACAGTTTAATGATTTTTATTTGTTAGAGAATTGTATATTGTATGAATATTATTATTATATTTTTTAAACTCGTCGATAAGCATATGTTGCTTAGAGTTAATAAACCAACAAATAAATATCTCTTTAATAGTTTACGCTTGAACTGGCTCAAGTACAAAATTTGATTAATGTCACAGATCCAAATTTATCTTTTACCATTTACATTCATTATTTCATTTTCACAAGAATAAATGTTACACCCTCTTACTAACATCAATAAAGTACTTTATGAGTAATACTCCTCAACTTCTTTAATAAGAGAGTATTGAAAATTCGTTAAATTTAGACATGTAAAAATTTGGAATTTGCTGCAATATATTGTATCAATTTATTCTACGGATTGCCCTCTTAACATGTATCCTAGCTTTTGCTATGGTTTCTGTTTCATGCACGTGTGCGTCTGTAAACTGAGGGGTACTTAGGAAAGCAGGAATATGTAAGTGTACCCCTCCGGCAATAAATCTTAATTAAGATTATCCGCTAGAATAACATCACCATAGTTCATTTGGTCTGTGTGTGTGTGTCATCGAATTTCCTGACTGTGGACTTAATCCATTAGCCGAACTTATTTTTGCTCTACAGATATTTATGTCACATATTGTTATTAAAATAAGATTTTGTATTTTAAAGATATACCTAGATTCTATAACAATAAATGGATAATTTAATCTTCAGCTACAATCATACAATATTACACATTTATATAGATATATCTATATCATAAAATATATTCTAGTATTATTCAACATTATTCTTTATTGTGTGTTTTTTATTATTATTTTCTTTTTTTTTTTTATTTTTTTTTTTTATTTTCTTTTTTTTTATTTTTTTTTTTTTTTTTTATTTATTTATTTATTTATTCATTTATCAATTTTTTTTTTTTTTTTTAAATTACGTTATAAGGAATGTCAACAAGGAGTACTTCTGCTCAGGGGTCTTTCAGAGCAATGCACAAACACAAGACTAGACCACGGAAAGATAGGTAAACAAATGGGATAAACACAGGTATTAATAGTTCACAATTTTAATTTTATATTAAGTATGTGTTTAATTAGGATCTCATATACACGTTCGTCTAAACTAGATAATATTGTTTTTAGATTAAAAGGTCTTGTAATATTGGTTTCTCTATATACTTGATTCATGAATTGATTTATTTCTATTATCTTTAGTCTACAGTTTAGTATCATGTGTTCTGCAGATCCTAACTCACCACATTCACAAAGATTACTATCACTAAGACCTATTTTAAATTTGTGTTCTGGAACTAGGCAGTGTCCAAATCTAAGTCTGCATATGTATGAAACAACGATTTTTTCGCTGTGGTAATGATTAAACCATGATTTAGCTGGAATATTTAATTGTATGTTTTTGTAGAATAGCCCTTTAGTTGAGTTGTTATACCATTGTTGCCAGGTTTTGGTTTTATTGCTGGTAATATTAGCGTAAACATCATTTAATGTTAATTTATATTTACTTTCATTTTCTTGTTCGGTGGCCTTCTTAGCTAGAGTATCTACTATTTCATTGTGTATAAGATTAGAGTGAGCTTTTACCCAACAAAATGATATTTGTTTGCCCTTAGCCCTAAGTGCGATATATGCTTTAATAATGTCAATATATATGTAGTTTGATATGTCCTTCAAACTTTCCAGTTTAAGTAAAGCACTTTTGCTGTCTGTAAGGATTAGAAATTTCTCTTCGTTATTGTTTATACTGCTTATATACTGCATTGCTCTCAGTATTGCAATAAGTTCTGCTGAAAATGTTGTAAAATTTTCATTAAGTCGTATACCCTCTTCATACCTTGTCCTAGGGTCCCACACGGCAGCGGCCACTCTCGAATTCATTTTTGAGGCATCGGTATAAATTTGGTAATGTTCCGGAAATAAAGTTTCTATATCCACATTAAACATGGCATTCCTTAAGTAAACTGGAAATTTCGAGTAATCTCTCATGTAGGTTGGTTGTATGTTTGGTATATTGTTTAGATTTATCTGAAACATGGATGGCAGAGGTGATGTGTATAGCTTATTTTTAAATTGTCTTATTCTATTGTAACTTTCGGCAAGAAGTAATGTTGGCTTTTTCCTCCAGTATTCAGTGGTTAGGTCATTTATATAAAGTTTGTGGCAGTTGTTACATATTATGCTCTCTTTAGTTATCATTTTAGTTATAAATTTTTCACACATAGTTTTCCTTCTTAACCATAGTGGTGGTTCATTACATTCTACGCTTAGGTTTGATATTGGAGTACTCATCAAAGCTCCTATACATAATCTGAGGCATTTATTTGAAAGGATGTCTATTTTTTGAAGATGGGTTTTGGCGGCTTGATTGTAAAAGTAACATCCGTAATCTAATATTGATCTTATGTATGATCTATACATTAGTAATGCTATGTTGGGATCTGCTCCCCAGGTTGTATAGTTTACTGCTCGTAACGCATTGTACCCTTTGTCAGCTCTTGCTACGATGTACTCAATATGATCTTTCCAAATCATTTTCCTATCCAGTATAATACCCAAATATTTAACTTTAGGTTGAACTTTAAACGAGACATTTTGCAACTCCACTACTTCTGGAATGTTTCGTTTTCGGGAGAATATGCAAGCTTGTGTTTTTTTGGTAGATATGTTTAATGCTATTTGATCTAGGTCTTCTTGTAGATGATTAAATACTGTATATATTTTACTACTGCCTTGTTCTATTTCCAATTGATCTACATATATGCATATATCATCTGCGAATTGTAATATTTTACCTTGTTTGCTAGTAATTATGCTTTGACCTATATGAGCTGTGTAAATAGTGTATAATATTGGACTTAAGATGCTCCCTTGAGGTAACCCGATGTTTGAAACTCTCGGTCCTATTAGTTTGTTATTAATTTGAAGATAAAGAGTTCTATTGATGTAAAGTTGATGAAGTTTCCAGCAGAGTATATCTGGCAGTCCGATTTCTTTCATTTTGTGGTATAGAAGTTGTAGGTTCACATTGTCATATGCATTTTCTATGTCTATGAATGTAGCAAATACCGACTTGTTGACGGAAAATGAGTTATATATATCCAGTATTAAGTGCGTTAAATTTTCCATCGTAGAACATGATTTTCTAAAGCCGAATTGTGTTGCAGGTATTTTAGAATTTTTTTCTAACCAGAATTCTAGTCTACATTTAATCATTCTTTCCATTGTTTTTAACACACATGATGATAGAGAAATGCCTCTATATGAATCCGGACAATTTGGTGATTTGTGTGGCTTAAGAATTGGAACTATAATGTACTCTTTCCATGCACGTGGTATATCCATACTCATCCAGATATTGTTTATTACATTTAGTAGTTGAACTTTCTTATGTATGGGTAAATTATACAACATACTATAGTGTATACCATCTAATCCTGGAGCTGAATTATTATGTCTTTTTAGGCAGTTCTTTAATTCTTCCAGACTAAATGCTTGTGTGAGAAATATGTTGTCTGTGTTTGCTTCGTCATTTTCATGTCTATTATCCATGGGGTTCCTGTGATTAATTTCTCCTTCTATAACCCAAGGTCTAGCAATTTTATTAAAAAATATATCTGTCCACTCATTTACAACTATCGGATTATTGGGAGGGTTATAAACGTTTTTTAATTTTCTTATTTCCTTCCATATTTTGCTAATGGGTGTATTTTTATTTAAACTATTACAAAAGTTTTTCCAAGAAGCTCTTTTGCTGCCTAAAATAATTCTTTTTTTATAAGCTTCTGCTTGTTGGTATTTTAAATAATTATCATAATTAGATAGTCTTTTAAACTGCAAAAAAGCTTCTTTTTGTTGTCTTATAGCGTTCCTACAATCATCATTCCACCATGGTTTATTAAATTTTGCATTGGGCCCCCTTTTCCTCTCTGGAATAGAGCATTTACTAGCTAAATTGATTGAGTCACAAAATGTGGAATATTCTTGCTCTGAACCATCTGATATATTATTATTCTTTTCATTGTTTAAGAGATAGGTAAAGAAAGCCCAGTCTGCCTTTTTAATATCCCATGTAATTCTAGATCTAGATATATCATTAGTTTCAATGACATCATTACTATTAGTAACGTTATTATCAGTATTATGGTTAAATTCTATTACTATTGGGTAGTGATCAGAACCCAGACTCAAAGTTTCTGTGTGCCAATTAAATTTGTAATAAATATCTCTAGAGCAAATTGTTAAGTCTATAGCAGATCTATTTAAATTCATAGGTCTACGAATTAATGTTTCTGACCCATCATTTAGGAAATTAAGTCCACATTCCTCCATAGCCTCAAAAAGATAAAGACCTTCTTGATCGGTGACATCACAGCCCCACATTTTATTATGGCAGTTGAAATCTCCCCCTATTAAAAAAGGTTTTTGTAAACTAATAAAAAATTTAACCCATTCGTTTTTTGACACACATAACTTGGGTTTTGCATAAATGGAATATAAATTTAAGATTTTATTATTTATTTTAATCTGTACTGCAACGCACATGACATTATTTATTTTATAAAAATTTAAATTGTTCTGAAAATTGATATTTTTTCTTAATAATATCGCTACTCCTGCATAACCATCTGATCTATCTTCACGGAAGATGTTATATTGGGAAAAGCTTATCTTTGAATTCGGTTTTAACCAAGTTTCACTTAAAAGAATAGCTAAGAATTTATTTTCGAAAATGTACTTTTCAAAATGGCCTTTATTGTTCACTATTGATCGTGAATTCCATTGTAAAATCTTATTATTTACTAGGGCCATTTAAAACTTTTTCTATATTACTTTTAATGTCGTCTAAAATTTGTTTGTTTGCTATTGGAATTAAGTTTTTGTCTAAGAAATTTTTAAATATTGTTACTATATTATCAGTAATTTGTTTACTAGTTAGTGAGTTTTGTTGGACTATTTTTGTTTGATTTTGATATAATGGGTTGTTTATAATTGGTAGCGACGGGTAAGCAGAGGCGCTTGCAGTGTCCAGTATATTTTCGTGTTCTTTTGAATAAGGATAAACTGATTTATTTTGAGCTCCTTCGCTCCATTTTCTTTTGGTTGTCACTGTGTACCTATTTCCTGTGTTTGTTGAATTCAGGACTGTCCTATAGCTACTGCTGTATTTTAATTTTGCTTCTTCAAAAGGTAAATTTTCATTTGCCATTATATATTTAATGCCCTTTTGTTTTTCAAACTCAGCGCACTTGTTTCGATCTAATGCTGAATGGTTTCCGAAACATAATATACAAGTGGGATCTGTTAAATCGCATACATCTGAATCATGTTCCTGTCCGCACTTGCTGCATCTTTTCTTACCTCGACATTGTGACGTAACGTGTCCGTATCTAATGCAATTAAGGCATTGTATTACTCTCGGAACGTAAGGTTCCACTTGGTATATCATTCGTTCAATGATTACTTGTTTTGGAATCATTTGGCCTCTGAAAGACACCACTATCGTACCCGTCTCCACCAGTTGATCATTTTCTTTTCGCTTTATTCTTTTAACGTTTATTACTTTAAAATTGCCGTATCTTGGAACAATAATATCTTTTAATTCGTTTTCTGAAATATTTTTGTCTACCCCTTTAATTACCCCACTCTTTTGAGTAAAAAAATTTGGAATATATAAATCGTAATTTCTTTCTATTAATTTTTTACATTCCACTAAAATATTAGCGCTTTTATATGTGTTACATTCAATTTTAATTTTATTTTTTCCTATAATATTAATATTAACAATATTATCTTTAATTGCAGGTACTGCACCTAAAATTAATCGTGCTGTCGCTATGCGATGCAATCGGCCAATGTTACCTTCCTTATTCTGCATAAAAACAAAATAAGGACCTTGGTCACCTTGACTGTATTTATTTTTCACCTCTGACATTATGGACTGGCCTATATTAATATTTGTTTTATTGCTTACCTGATAATCTGGTAAAAAGTTTTTTGAATTTGTTATCGGTACCTGTTTTGATTGTGTATTAATATCAATATTTATAATTTCCTCAAACTGCTTTTGTTTTTCATTAACTTCATAATCCATATTACTAGCAACATCGTCAATCCTTCCCTCTGTCAGGTGGATTTCCTCTGCCATCTGAATTTAATTCCATTTTTTGGTAAAAACAACAACAACTCTATTAATTAGCACTTCGATACCACAGAGAACTATTCGCTTCCGCTGCTACAATCGAACTGTTCATTTGGTCTAGAATGCCACAGTTTTTACTAATTTGTTTATCAGAAGTGGATCCAAAATGCAGTTGGAAGGCATCCTTTTTTTTTCTTGTGGGTATCTTTTCCATCAAGTGTTTAAATAAAATTTCATGCAACGCATATATCCATGTCATCACAATATTGGTGACAGTGGCTGTACTCCAATTAAACCCTATTGCCAAATCTTCATGTGATAAATTTAACCTTAATTTCATAAGTGTCACTAGTAATTGGTCAATTTTGGGTAAAATTTTCACTTGTCAGTTTGCACAATAAGTTAACTCAAAACCTTCCATAGTTTCAAATAATGTTAAGTACAGAGCACTGGTTGGTATTCCTGTGTACATTAAAAGAGCATCATTGTTTTTAATTTGTTCAAAACTAAACCGACATGAAAGAGTTTTTAATTTTTTAGTTAGTTGATTTACTTGTTCTTTAAGCAAGTAATTTTCTGACTCTACAGATGCATTACTTCTTTCTGGTATAGATCCATCCACTTTTTCTGTATGCAATAATGTGGATGGACCTGGTTCAGAACTATTTGTTGATGGTCCAGCTGCTTCATTTACAATATGAACTGAAGATGAAGTTGCCCCTTCATCTAAGAAGAATTGATTTGCTGAGCCTGTTTTTTTGCTAAAAAAAAGTATTCCTATTATATTAAGATATTCATTTAAATCCGATTTTAAGCTAACCATTTTTCTGGAGTGGAGAACTGAGTGGTCCACAAAATGACAACTATAAACTAACGAGTACTTAGATGGTTCTCTATCTTGCCTTCTGAAAAGAGATCAAAATGAGGTTATTAATTTTAGCCTAACATACAAATAGCACAGACAAATTTTAAATTATCTTTAAAAATCATGACAGATACATAGTATAAATCTAAAAATACAATCACAGAATATCTGAAATATAAGCAATATTAAAATAAACTAATACCTACTTTTACCTTATGTGATTTATTCACTTCTGTCTCTCTGAAATTTTAGAGGAATACAAAACACTTGCATATTTTTTGTTCACTGTAATGTTTACAGCTTGGAGCAAAGCACATAACCATTTTATTAATAAGATGGATCTTATATTAAAATAACAGTTCTTATTCACCTCTTACAGTCCTTATTAACTACAAAACGAATATCTAGTCTTTTTATGAGATAAAATAACTGGCAAAAAAGATTATAAAAAAGAATCAAACATCAATTTAAATATTTTTTAACTTCGTAAATAAATTCAATGATTTATTGAATAATTTTGAAATAACCTGATAAAAACAACAACACAATACCTTGATATGAAGAAAAAATAATTAAAGTTTTAATCATACCATAACATAACCTTAAAATATGAACATTCATAGTAAATATCTTAACACTTTGATATTCTTACCTCACAAAATCATGAACAGCACATAAAACCAATCGCACAGAATGAATGTTCAGAGCCAAAAATCCTTATTTATTCTTTAAAATATTTAAAAAATCAACATTTCCAACTTCTTATGGGAGGAATACACGTAAAACAGATTTGTTTGGAAAGGTTTTTAAAATCTCCTCCCATTGTGACGTCAGAGCTTAGGTAGTCCATAAAGTCGTCCCAAGAACGCAACTCGGCATTTTTGGCAATATCATTTTAAAGTGGTCTGTTTTAAAATATATAATATATGTGTGAATTGTCAATTTAAATGAGTCAGATAAAATTAAATTATTAGAAGAATTTTTCACCAAGTAATAAAAAACAAAATTTGTTTAATTTATTAATGTTTGTATTTTGAGAACGATTTCCAAAGTGGAAATTAAAAGAATAACTCTTATTTTTTTAATTGTAAATTCAAAATGCTTTTTATGACTTTACCTTTAAAATTTTAGTTCATTTAATTCATAATATTTTAAACGTCATTTTATGTTTACATATTATATAAATATAAAATGACGTTTAGCAAACGTCAAAAAAGGAGAGTCCCTTACAAAATATTTTTCCTCCATTAATTCAAATATTTTTTCTTTCTTCGCCAGTACATTTTTTTATTTGACATCAATACGATGTCCCCATTATTACAATCTAGTCTATAAGACCAATAAGCAATTTAATTCTAGCCTAACTTAACCAACAGAACCTATTAATACCTAATACTTAATTAATACTCTTTAACGTTCTTGTTGTAATATCTTAGTTTACACCACTTTAACTGGTACAATTTTCACCGCACCTTTTCGCACTTTAGTTTAACACTCACGCTGTCAGATCAATGGTTTTGTTTGTTTAAGTCATCTAATCACGTTAGTATTGTCTAGAAGTAGACGAACCTTTGGATTTACGTGCTGATGAAGCCTTTTTTCATGGTCCTTAGCTTGTTTTCTATTACCTTAGTGACGGTTTCTACATTTAAATCTTTATGTAGGTTATCGTTACCAACATACCAGGGGGTATCGACTATGCCTCGAAATACTTTGTTTTGGAAACTTTGTATGACACTTTCATTGCTTGCAGTGGTACATCCTCATAATTGAATACCGTAAATCAAAGCCAGTTTAAGGACATGTTGATAGATCAGGAGCTTATTATATACTGATGAGGTCGAATTTTTGAGAAGTAAAACTGACATTGTCAATATCGTTGGAGGTTAAAGTATGACAGTTCGTCTTATTTTTATAAATGTAGTCATATTATTTTAGTATTACAAATAACTTATTAATTTTGTACATTCTCCTCGATACTATTTTTTCGGATAATAATTAAAAAAGGAGTTTCAACCTAACATTTAAAATTCCAAATTTATCTTTAATTATGTTTGTGTGAAAAAAATTTGATTCGAAGATTTTATTTATTTGTTTCTAAACGTATCAATTATTATCTATTGACTATTGACTATATCTGATGTGGATATATATATATATATATATATATATATATATATATATATATATATATATAAATATATATATATGTATATATATACACGTTGGAATTATCAAGTAAAGTGGTCTCTAATAAAAATCTTTCTTTTTTCGAAGATACTCAATATTTCGCTATTTATTTGATAGCTTCATCAGGAGTAAACTGTAGAACAATTTGAATATTACAACAAATGGTGTATAAATACTTTAAAAAAATCACAGAAATTAAAAGATTTCACAAATAAAAACTGGCATTGAAGTATTTAGAATATTGAATGTCAAGATTAAATTGTCTTAAGCACGTTCGTTACAGCAATACGATAAAAAATTAAAATTACTTCAAATGTAAAAATAAAATTAACAATAAAAGAAACGTTAGAAGAATAATATTGCTTTGATGAATTATTAAGGTTAGTTGTTGTTAAGGTGAATGTTGGCTTTTTTGAATATTTATAAATTTTGTTCAATATATTACAATATATGTTACTTAACTGTCCAGTGTCCGTTTTATACTTTAAAGTGTTTTTATTTTTGTTAATGTAATACATCTCAAGAAATAACATATTTTTGTAGTTATCAGTCTGTACCAAAATGTGAACTTTGTTATAGTCTAGCATAGTGTTTTCATAGTGCTCAACTACTGCGCAATTATTTTTTCCCAAGCGGCAATCACTTTTATGTTGTGTGATGCGTTTTAGACTTTGTGATGTTTGGCCAATGTAGCTATTTTGACATCCTAGACAGGTTTATTTCATAAACAACATTACTTTTATATAAGATTGGTACTGGGTCTTTGATTTTTGAAAATAGTTGCTTGCTGTTCATGGTATTGTATTTAGCTATACTAATATTAGGAACATTTTTGAATATGGATAGGACAGAATGAGTTAAACCATTAATAAAGGGGAATTTTTTATGTTTGATTGATTTTTTGTTAGAATCATTGACGCGGCCGTCATAGAAATTATTGCTGTAAATCAGTTTTTTTTTTTAATTTGTTTAGGATATCCGTTATTGCGAAAAATTTTGTATATTATGTCCAGATTTTTTTGTAAAAAGTTGTCATCAACATGTTTTGACGGATGGTATGATATGAATAGTAATTTATATACCTACCTGCCTGATGCTGTCGGCTTTTGGTACCAACCCAATGTCAAAATATTGTCATTTGATCTTATTACTCTTGTGTCTGAAAATGGTATACTAAAATCTGTCTCAGTTCCAATTGTAAATTGAAGATGTTTATTAAATGAATTAAAAATATTTAGTGTGGTATTGATGTGATACGATGGAACTGCACATATGATGTCATCGACATATTTATATATAAACGGTAATTCAAAAGGTAATTGCGTAATCACATTATCTAAGAGATGATCAGTTACAATAGTTGCAAGGATTGGACTAATCGGGGAAATCATCGGTGTTCCAAAAATTTGAGGTTAAATTTATTAAAATTAAAATTCTATAATGTCACGGACATTATAGAATCAAATTGGAACCTTATAAAAGACTACACGACATTATCAAAAAACAATTTTCTACAAAGTGTTATTTATTTACACTTTTCCTTTGGTTTGTATAGTCGTATCCTTATTATTTGCCTTTTCCATCGTTATGTGTTCACACTGCGATGCTTCTTCTGGTTTATTTTGTCATTTCTGTTAGATGAATTGACTATGTCTTAAAAAATTCCTTTATCTTTATTCCACTTTAATTCCTTTCCATCAACTTTCAGTTTTATATACCCTATTTGTGCATTTCTTCCCTTTTTTATTCTCTTTCTTTTCTTGTTATTTTTCTTGTTGCAGAATGTATTTCTTTTTCCATTTTTGTCATATCCGACTCTATAAATATATGCTCTGTCCTACTATATTCTTGAGATTGTTTTTGTTTTCCAGTACACTCACTTTTTCTGTCATGTTTTTCAATTCAGCAAGGAACATTTTGTTGCCTATTTTGCTCCTTTCAATTTAATATTGAGGTGAAGGTTTGTGTTCATAAATTGCTCCAGTTTATCGTTAGTACCTCTCCAGTCATTAGTTTTTCAATCTAAGCCTTTTATAACTATATTTCTCTTTGTTTTTTCTTTCCTTAGCTGTTCGATTCTCATATTTGCCCCAGTAAGTCCCTTGTCTACTTTCAAAAATTTTCTGTTTCAATTATTTAATACAATTCAGTGTCTCTTTTTATTCTATACGCAGCTTTCTCATTTCGGCCATCATATCGTCATTTTTCGTCAAAAGTTTTATCATATTTCGCATCATTTTAAGCATATCCTAGTTTTGTGGGCTGTTCTTGTTCGGTGACCTCTTCGTTAATTTGCTCTTTTCAAAAATTTTGTACCTTCAAAAAATAATAAATAAAATAAATTAAAATCTTTATAAATATACGGAGACCTGAATAATAGACCTGTTCTTTTTGTTGATTGTTTATCGCTCTTATGAGCTATTCAGCGCAAAAAGTCACCCCACCCGAATCAACTCCTTAGAGGCTTTGACCTACTATCCGAACGGTAATTGAAAACAGTACCTACTAACTACTACATGCTACTACATTACTTATGTGACGGAGGAATAGGCTATTATTGAATGGTTTTGTTGTTGTCAAATAAATTTTTGAGAGGTAAAACTGACATTGTCAATGTAGTTGGATGTTAAAATATGACAGTTCTTATTTTATTAATATTGTAAACGTGGTCCTAAAATATTATTTTAGTATTACAATTCAGATAAAAACGGGTGTGGCAGTCCAGTGGGACTGCCGGTAGAAGTTATACTTCTATACACGCGTTCGTCGTAACAAATTTATATAGGAGTCAATCTGCACAATCATTACATATGTAATGCTATAGGTAAGAGGGAGCAGAAAGCGAAAAAGAATTAGGTATACAGGTATATGGTGCATCTTTTGCTGTATATAAACATTTGACTTGTAATAGAAGTATAGTAAGTAAATGAAGGATTGAATCAATATTTTATTGAAAATATACATTTTTATTTTCATATAAGTATAAAAGGACTTGAATGCAAAAAAATTTGTTTACACATACTCTGCAGTAAAATTCATTGTTAATTTTGTTATTAATATAAAAATACAATACAATACACTGCAACATAATTCAATATAATAATACAATACAAATTAAAATGCAATATTCATAAGTATTTAAAAATGCCAATATACGTAACTTACTTATGCATATGTTTACATGATAAAAATATTAATAAAAAAAATATTGTTTGGTGCAATACAACTACCAATTTATCTGACATTGACAAATAGAATATTTAATTGTTGTGTGTTGTGTATATAAGTACACATATGAACTTTCTTGAGATAGGTATTTACAAGTTTTAACATTATTTAACATGCCTAACGAGGCTTGTTACTCCCGTGCAAATTTCCACAGTCGACCGCGCGTATAGAAGTATAACTTCAAAAACCAACAACTCGGATTATGTTGTAAATTTTCATTTTATTTTAAAATTTAGCAGTTTTGAGTATATCACATATATTTAATAAAATTAACCTGGGGTTTTTAAATATTTCAAAAATAAAAAAAAAATTCATATTGGGATTCGAACTGACATCCACCAGCGTATGAACCAAACACGTAAAATATTTGCTAATTCGACATGACTCAAACGGATTTCAAAATTGACAGTTCTAGGTCATACAGTGATTTATTGAGATAATTATTTTGAAATACAAAAGACTAAAATAATTATGAACATTTAATAAATAATACAAAACATATCACATAAATAATAATATTAATAAATAATATATATTATATATATATATATATATATATATATATATATATATATATATATATATGTGTGTGTGTGTGTGTGTGTTTTGTTTTATGGCACTGGAACTATATATATATATATATATATATATATATATATATATATATATATATATATATATATATATATATATATATATATATATATATATATATATGTATATATATATATATATATATATAATATTATCTATATAGAATCTATATAATATTAAATATATATACAAATATGAATTATGAAGATTTTATTTATTTGTTACTAAACGTTTCAATTAATTATCTCTATTGGCTCAATTTCATGAGTATAATGAGACAAATCAATATTAATGGAGAACCAACCAGTGCTAAAATACAAACTTGATTTAATTAATACTATTAATTGCAGGCCTACATTTTGTATCAATTTTAGTTGAATCAAAATTGTACAAACGTTTGGTTGAAATACATAATTAGAATAAGCAACAAGTGAGATGAAAATTCATTAACAAACTACCATCGAGATTTAAATCGACCCACTGTTGATATGGCATACACAAATATGTGAAAGGGCTAGTTCGATCCATCAATTGAAATTTATTTGAAATAAATAAGGTTTCAGATTAATATCAAAAAATATTTTATATTTATATATATATATATATATATATATATATATATATATATATATATATATATATATATATATATATATATATATATATATAATTAATATTATATATATATAAAAATATATATATTATATATATATAATGTCCTTTTGTTGCACACTTAGTGCAATTTATGTTGTCGAGGGTAAAGTATATACGGTAGTTGGTGTTGTCATAGTAAATTGTAACAAAGTCTGGGCAGATATTAGAAATGACGAGTCTTGTGGCTGTGGTGATTAATCTTCTAATTTCGATTTTTGTATTGTTCAATATTATTGAATTATGTGCTTGAAGTAAGGAATCCACGACATTAGTACTGGTGAGGTAAATACATACTCTATTGTTTGAGATACGTGAGGCAAATAGAATATTTTTCGGTTGCACTAAATGTCCCACAGCAATAATGTACTCATGAATTTTAACGTCATTGATACTAGAGAGAACAACAGCTTGCTCTTTGGTCGGATATTTGAAAGAAGTAAGGGCACTGGAATATGTATTTGGTTGGTTGGTATGGTGAGAAGCCGAAGCTTCTCCATCAGGATTTCCATCCATTTTTGAATTTATTCCACATACTTCTCCAACTCGATCCTCGACACAGGACGAGACGGTCCTGTGTCGAAAGCCGGTAGGAATAGAAGGTAAGAACAAAAAGTGGTTTCTTATCGGTACTCTTGGATATCAAGTTTTGAGGTTACAGTATTGATCAATAGTTAATATTTAGAAATATGCTACTCAAAGTTATGATTCATAGCACAAATTAGCACACTAACTGTACTGGTTTCACTAATATACTTTTAAAATTAATATTTGGTTAATTTTTTAGAAAAATATTATTAATTCATGAGACGACTTAGTTGCTGTATTTCAGTACAGAGGAAGATATTTTATTATCACTTACTTTGACGGAATTATTTAATTTTACGTTTAGAGCTTCCTACTCAGGCGCTCTGATGAGTCCTGAAAGGACGAAATACATCTAAGAGAATTTTAGAGGTACTATACGTGAAATCAAATCTTAACTGGTTTTACTTTATCTTTATTTACCAATTATTCTATATCTATATTTACTATTAAGTTTTTTAATATGATAAACTAACAACTTCCGGGAAATATTCCTACTTTAAAAAGTAACAATGAAGATTTCTGAACAACTTTTATTTTACATTAGAATCTGAAAGCTAAAGTAATAATAGAAGTTTACATAATCTAAGATATGTAAATATGACAAGAGTCTTTATACTGAAAATATTTGCCAAGCAATTTGCTTTCTAAGGGACGAAGGATAGCAGGCAATAGAGAGATATAAATAAATAATTTTAGGTATCCGAACACTCTTCTATTGTATTGACAATATCAATACAATATATTTATGTTATATAATAGTTTTCGTAGAAAAGTTATCGTCAAAGAAAACGAAACACGAGTATATTTGTATTATCAACTAGTTTTTACTACTACTAGTAAATACTTAGTATTTACATTTAATTTTTTGAAAATCTGAGAATTTCTTTTAAGTTTATTCATAAGCTAAAAATAGACCCCAATCAGATTTTTTGCATTTGTTGCATATTCTTTGCAACAAATTTAGTTAAGTAATTAGTAATTGATTGTTTTTATTGTAATAAAAGATTTGATACTATAGTTCAGAAAGTATTTTCTTGTGGCAACTTCTTCTTCTTATGGTGCCTATCCGTTACGGATGTTGGGCACTAACATGGCTATTCGGACTTTGTTGACTGCTGCCCTGGAAAGTCCAGTAGTGCTTAAGTTAAACCATTTTCGCAGGTTATGCAGCCAGGATATTCTTCTTCGTCCTGGACCTCCTTTCCCATGCACTTTACCTTGAAGTATGGTCCGAAGTAGGTTGTATCGTTGTTCTATGCGCATTATATGGCCCAAGTATTCTAGTTTGCGGCGTTTTATGGTTATGACTAGTTCGCGCTCTTTACCCATTCTATGTAGTACTTCTTCGTTGGTAACTCTGTCTATCCAGGAAATCCTCAACATGCGTCTATAGCACCACATCTCAAATGCTTCGAGTCTCTTCAGTGATGCTTCGGTTAAGGTTCATGACTCCACACCATATAAAAGAACGAAGAATACGTAGCATTTTAGTAAACGAACTTTTATTTCCAATTTTATATCGTGGCTGTTAAAGATTTTTTTCATTTTGACGAAACCTAATCTTGCCTTCTCGATCCTTATCTTAATTTCCGTCGATTGGTCCCAGTGTTCATTTAAGTTTGCACCGAGACATTTAAATTTCCGACATTACGTTGCTAAATTCATAAATTCGAGGAACGATCTTGTTAAGTTACCAAACCCCCTCCTTTACTGGAGGAACAGCTAGAACACATAGAACCCTTTCTTTTTCAGTTGATTTTTCTAAATATGAAAATTTATTCTAATTAAATACATACTATTTTGGCATTTTTTTCAAATGTTTCTATTTTTTTTTTTATTATTGTTATTGCGGGATTAAATTATACCTAGTTACTTTTCTTAATAAATTTGATTTTAACTCATCACTTTATTGTTACCTACTACTCTTGTCTCAACCATCCCTATGCTTGCCTCAAACCTCTCTTTGCTTGTCTCAAGCCTTCCTTCATAAGGGAGGTTTGAGACAAGTGCATGTTGTACTTAAATCATTTATTTTTTGCTTAAATAACAATTTTTAAAATAATCATACTATTGCGTTAAAAAACTAAAACCCATAGTTAATCAATATGTAAAAAACTTTATTCAAATACTAAAGCAAGGCAGAAAATCAGGTCGCTGAAAAAAATGGCTCAACCCTCCACAGTCTCCCCCATATATATATATATATATATATATATATATATATATATATATATATATATATATATATATACATATATATATATACATATATATATATATATATATATATATATATATATATATATATATATCTGGACCTCAGAGCCAAACGGTATTAAGTCCTGTATTTTAAATTTTACAGGAGAACAATTAGAAGATTTTGAAAAATGGTATTTTTCGAACAAATTCCTATTGTAAATAGGAGTACACGGATTATTATTTTCCCAGTTATGTTTTTTAAAGATAAACAAAGCTGATAATAACTAACCTCTTACTTTAATTTATTTAAATAATTTTGAATTAATATTGGGACTTAATACTCTTCGGTTCTAACAATGAACTTAATATCTTGTGACTTAATACCATATTTTGTGACTTAATACTGTTTGGCTCGTAGTAACAATGCAAAGTACAAACAGCATTATATCAATTCCAATTAAATAATAAAACGCAAAAAGACACTAAAAATATTTATTTTTTAAAATAAATGAAATCAGACCTAAATGTTACAAAGGAATAATTATAACTAACTTAAAACAGAAAATTCATAATAAATATCATTGTATTTTTTAGTCGTCCTCCTTGAGGTTACTATGTGGAAGATTTTTAAAGTATTCATGGAATCTTTTAGGCACCCATTGTAATAAGTTCTGCAAGTCGTTATATTTTTTAGTTGAAATAGGCTTAAGTGTGTCTCTTATTGGTTTCAAAATTAAATTGGCATGGAGAACAACTTCCTTAGAATTATCATTACATTTTCCTTTGCGTGGTAGTCTTTTGGCTGCTCTATTGAAATCAACTTGTTCAAAATTCTCTTGATTAAAATTTGTTTTAAAATGTAAAACTCCAGGTGTTTCTGCTAAAACCTTCATATGAACAACTTTAGATATTAAAAAGTTTTGATTAGTTATTGTTTTTTTGTTATTTTGAAAATAAGATCTGGATTCTTCAGATAACTGGGTAAAGTTCTTAAAGTCCATGGTTTCCATTTCCGCTTTTTCCATTTATTGTCACAAAGTCTGAAAAGCTGTTGCCAATCCCACGGAGTTATTAACGAAAATTGACTAGAAGCCTTCTTCTGTCTTTCTATTCGTGCATTGTATCCACCTCCATATGAGTATGTCCTCTTAAAAGGTACTTATGTTCAATGCATTTTATTGACGGTTTCAGCTTAAGAATCGAAAGATAGCACATAATCATCTGAATATTTCTATTTTGTGATGGACAGTTGTCACTCCAGGTAACAATCCTTTCTACTGATTCTTTTACATTTAAATTAATGTATTTCAGAAGGCATGAAGCCATTTCATTTCCACCACGTTCGGCTATAGATTCATCCCAGGTGAAACAATATCCTAATTTCTCTATGGCATCATATACAGTATAATTGAAAGTCCATAGGTTTAGAGAATAGAAGTTCTGAGCATTCGTTAGTAGAGGAGTGGGTAAACATTTTTGTAAATCCACCGAAAGTATTTTGGTGTTCGCTTCGGTTTTAAAAGTCTCTTTATCCTGTTGCTTTAGTTTGTACCGATGATCTGCATCAAAAAGATGAGAGTCATAGTTAGTTTGTAATTCAAGGCGTTCTTCCAAGGATACAGAATCTTTGAGTTTGATAACATACCCATCACATGTGTCACATGCATCATTTCCTGGCTCTTTGAAGGCTAAATTAAATTCAGAATTGAAAATTTCATTATATAACCATTGCTTGGGAATATGTTCTTTAGGAATTTGACGTTCTACACAATCCTCATAGAAGCACCGATACATTATAGAAATATTGAGATACATCCTCTGGGATTTATTCCTGGAGTAATGTGATTCTATACACGGGAACTTCTCTATGTGCTCCCTGATAATGTTTCTTATGTTCGCGAAAATTTTATTAGAGGGTTCATGTTTACCCCTTTGATCAGGTATTACAATTCCCCCAAGTTGTCTTTTCGTTAATACATTACGTACAGTAGTTTGTGAAATATTTAAGGTGTTAAGAAAATAAGTACGACACACACTTAGCCTCTTACCATTTACACTAAAAAAATACCTCAACGACGTTATTCTTTTTCTTGGAACTTCTTCGATACAGCTAGCTATAAATTGTATTTTTGGTCAAGTTCGATGGTGCCATTCCAAAATTGTGAGTGAATTAGAGCACGACTCTCAACTGATATATTCTGTTTGCACTGCTATCTACATTCATCACGACAAGGTGGTCTCATTTCATTTTTTCCAATAAGCTTATTGGTTGCTGACAGATATTCTTCACCAGCAGCTTTCTTCTGCTTTCTAATGTTTTTCTTCCAATTGGTAGTATTTCTTTTTCCTTTCTTTCCTTTAGTGTCTCGTATTTCTACTTCTTCCTCTCATTCTTCTAGTTCATTTGTATCACTGCTTTCATTAGGTAGATAAGAATGTAACACAGATAGATAAGGTTATATAACACACTTGCACCTACTGCAGCTGCTCTATAGTAAGGTCTATCGTCATCATGTTGAACAATAATTTTTGAAGTTGTTTCGAATTCGTTATTTTTATCCTTTTCACTGCTTTGAACAAAATGTTCTAGCGAATTTTCTGGTAGTTCACACCCGTCTATATTTTCTCTCAGAATTTCTTCGCTATTGGAAGAAGGCACATTATTTTTACTAAAAAATATGGTATTGTACACATCATTATTCAAAGCAATAATATCCTCTGTAGCATTGTCACATTCAGTTGCAAGAACTTTCAAATTTTCATGAGGGATATCCTTCACGCTATTAGTGGTTGGATATATTTCCATAACGATCTCAGCTTCTTCGGCGTTAGCAGCAACAGCAACAAAAGCTAAAATTGAAAAAATAATAAAATTTGTTTTGATACACACATTTCATGTAATTTAATTACCGTTCTCCTCGGGCAAATGTGAGGTTATAACAGGATTTTCAGATATTTCGTTTCACTGGGATTGTGCTAGTGTAATTTGTAATATTTTTTGGCCTCTCGATGTCATCATATTGTCCATATACACTTATTAAATATTAAAACAGCGCCTTTATCACGTTTTTTCTGTTAACTTAACGAACAAAATAATGTGACTTAATATTATGACAACTGATGTACACTAAAACAACACAGTATTAAGTCCAGTTAACTAACCTCACATCTGGACTTAATACCTACATATTGGATATTATTTAGGGCCAAACAGTATCGAAAACCTTTAATACTGTTTGGTTCTATTTAATAGAGGACTTACCATTATATAATCTACACCTATCTCGAAAACGAAAAGAAATTGGACTTAATACGCATTGCCGTTGGATAGGGCGGAAAAAAATACTACAGGAACAATAATAACCTAAAAATAGGAAAAAAGTGGACTTAATACTGTTTGGCTCTGAGGTCCAGATATATATATATATATATATATATATATATATATATATATATATATATATATATATATTATATATATATATATATACATATATATATATATATATATATATATATATATATATATATATACATATTACGGTAAATATGATTAAATGGGAATTATTCATAATAATTACCTGTTACTAATAATACAACACAAATAGCTAGGTAAAAGTAATAAATATACCAGAAATAATCACATTGACCGGTTATTATTAATAAATCCCTTATTGTTCTTAGAAGCGTGCGGGGTGGAGGGAAGTAAGTGTATTAGTCACTGCGACATACCAGTGTTAAAATAAGGTGGGCGTATTACCACAGTGATAGTAAATCTGTAGTCGGAAGCGGTTCTGTGTCGTTGTAAAACATTTTTGTTTAGTTGAAAAAGCGGTGTGAAATTTCGAATGTTCTGTGCATACCTACTAATTTATTTTACAATGAGTGATTTCGAGTCCATGAAAGCACGATTTAGCGATCAAATTGATATGCTTATATCTGGAAAAGGAAACAATCATCAGTTATTCACCAGAGATGAATATTATGCATTTTTAATGAAAGTTAAAACAACCAAAGACAAGACTTCTCACAAAACACCTGAAGAATATCAACTATTGATCTTATTGTTTATTATATATTTATGGAGGAAACTTTCGATATCATTCACGAGACTCATATTTTAATTGGACATGGGGGCCGCAACAGAATGATGACAGAACGTAAGACGAAATATAAGAACATCACTGTGGAGTTTGTCAAGGTTTACTTAAATCTTTGTGTACCGTGTCAAAAGAAAATAAGTATTCCAAAAAAGGACTCGTTGTGAAGCCAATTTTAAGTAGTGCGTTTAATTCGAGATGTCAAGTCGATCTTATTGACATGCAGTCACAAGCTGATGGTGACTATAAATTTATTATGGTCTATCTAGACCATCTTACCAAATTTGTCCAGCTCAGAGCATTAAAAACCAAGCGTGTCGAAGAAGTTGCGTACCATTTGTTGGAAGTGTTTACCATATTTGGAGCTCCACACATTTTACACAGTGATAATGGTCGAGAATTCGCAAATCAGATTATTTAAGAAATCTGCAGTATGTGAGACGAACTGAAAATTGTCCACGGAAAACCCAGACACAGCCAATCTCAAGGTTCGGTAAAGAGAGCGAACCAAGATATCGAAAAATGTTGGCCACATGGCTGGACAAACAAAACGAGTCGGTGGTCGGAATGGCATAAAGTTCATCCAATTTATGAAAAACAGAGCTTACCATTCCGGCATTAGCTGTAGTCCATACGAAGCACTATTCGGTTGTAAGGCTAGAGTACGATTAAAAACATCCTTACCTGCTGGTACTTTAACTGAAATTAGAAGCGAAGAAGATTTAGAAGCAATATTAGCAGATGAGTCCGATGATGCTGATGATGGAGCAAAGCACCGTGGTAATTTGGATGTTAACAGTACAACCGAGGATTTACAATTAGCGAATGTTGAATATCCCGGTAACGATAACAGCCCAATAGAATATAATGTATGTGCAATAGTTGCTGTCAATGGGGAAGACAATGACAATGGGGAAGACAAGACAATTGGAGTTGAAGAAAATGAGGGACACGAAGAAGATGGCACTGAAGTAGGGAAAACTTCAAAGAAAATTCAAGAGATTCGAGATCTTGCTAAACAGTCTCTTATAAAACAAGCTGACAGAATGTTAAAGCATTCTAATGATAGATTCCCTGTTGCAGAAGTAGGTGAAAGTGTTAGAGTGCGAATTCCAGAAGTTGATAGAACTAAGACCGATAGCCGAAATATTATTGCCATTATTATTTCTGTTAAAGATGAAAGGCTGTATAAGCTAGGTACCAAGCATGGTATTTTAAACCAACTTTATGCAGAAAACGAATTTACCACCTGCAAGGAAACACTTATTTCAGTCAATGATGTGCCTGCTACTGAAATAGGTCTCAGGGAATACGCCTGTAAAGATTCAAATTTAGGTGGTCAAGGATTCCGTCACTGCAATTGTAGTGGCCAATGCAACTCAAATCGCTGCAAATATAAAAAGCAAGTGTTCTGTGTAATTCTAAGTGCCACAAGAACCTGTCCTGCATAAACAAGTAATTATAGTCAGGTAACTTAAAGCTAATGCGTATGTACGAGTTTTTTTTACTTATAGTCTAAGTTCTGTTTGATTGATAAGTGTTTTAGGCTTGGTTGCACCAACAGATCTTAAGCTTAAGGCGTGCCTTAAGCTCGGCTTACGAAATATACGCGTTACACCATTGAGTTTTAGATTAATTTTCAGTTTGTCACAATGGATAAAAATTATGGTGCAAAGTAAGTGAGACGGCTCTATCTATAAGCTGATCTGGGCTATGCTGGAGCTCAGGATTTGTTGGTGCAACCAGACATAAATCTATTACGAAAATACGAGTCTGTTTTTACCTATGTCTAGTTGGGATTTTTGATTGATAAAATTATGTTTAAATATTTAACATACCTGATACGAGTCTGTTTTTACTTATTACATGTCTACTTAAGTGTTTTGATTGATAAGTTCTGTTTAAGTGTTTTAACTTTGTTACCAAATACAAGTATATTTTTCCTTGTTTGTTACCAAATACAAGTCTGGTTAGGTTTTTTTGATTGATAAATTATGTTTAGGTGTTTAACTTTATTACCAAATTCGAGTCTGCTTTTACTTATTACATGTCTTGTTAGGTTTTTTGATTAATAAGTTCTGTTTAAGTGTATAACTTTATTACCAAGTTTCATAAATAAACAGTACCGAAGCCCAAAATGCGTTTTTATTACATTTACCAAAGCTGTTAGGATAGTATTAATAATAACCGGTTAATTTAAATATAAAGGCATTATTAATCACATTGACCAACTGCTAAGGTTATTATTAATAGAGACCGGACTGATCACATTGACCGTAACATTATATATGTATTATATATATATATATATATATATATATATATATATATATATATATATATATATATATATATATATATATATTGATTTATAGTATCAGCAATCGGTCAGGAAATAAAACTCTATTTGTTCAGTCTCAATATTTCGTCACGATTTTGTGACTTCTTCAGGAGAAAACTGTAAATTTATTAGAATAATTAATTGTGATTGTAGAATGATTATATGTAAACAAAATGAATATTTTAATACTTACAACTATAAGAATGAAAATTTAAATTTTTTTGGCATATCTAAATAAATGACATATTTGTTTGAGTTTATTTAGGAGTTATTGTAACCGCAATATTTTATAGACTGAATTCCCGTTGGACAATTTTCAGCGAGTAGGTTAAAATAAACAATTACTATGACAGTATTATTCATTTTATAAAGTGAAAAGATGGAATTAATAGAATTGATTATTATCTAGGTATTTTTTTGTGAATATAAATTTGCCTACATTTTTTAGTCTTTTTCCTCTGCTGCTGTTAGTCGAGAACCTTTTTTCGTAACTTTTTAATTTAGTTCAATATATTATAATTATTATCTTTAATATTTCGGTTTTGGTTTCTTTTTTCTCATTTCTGTAGGATCCTAATTTTGAACAAAGCTCTGTAAATCTCCGGAACAATGTTACTAAATACGATCGGTGCCCTGCAAATTTTCACAGAAAAAACCACCGGAGGTATCTCTATGAATTTTAAGTTGGGGTAAAGACAAATTATTATTCAAAAACACAATAATAATGATAAATGGGTGCTGTATTCTCTCAACAGTGATGAGATTAATCTGAACATATAGTAACTAAGCCTCAGAACAATATCCGAAAATATTTTTACTTAGCAGTAATAAACTAATCTGAGTGCTTTAGTAGAAAAATATTTACAATTTCTGATGTTTAAGTTTAGCTTAGATGCTTTCATAGATAAAGTTTTAATGTTTTTAATGAAAGAACGCCTTCCGTCCAAAATATCACCTAAATCTTCCATAAAAGACACGTAATTTAATGGAGTTGAATGATTCTCATCACTCTTTGGGACAATAATATTTATATTTTTGCCGAATTTTGAGCGTTTACACGCCTTTCCAGTAAAAACAAATGAAATGAATAACACCGAGACGTATTCTAATTTAAGTGGAAGATCCATTTTGTATTTTATACTTGTACATAAATTAAAATTTTTGTTTCTGGCCCCTGACGGGATTCGATACATGAACTTACTAGCTCACATCGAAGTGAGTGCACTGACGTGCCTGACCATCGCATCAACAGAACAGTATGTACTTTAACATATTTCAATAATATGTCTATAGTTTAATATAGTTGTCTAAACATAATATTTTTCCATAAAAATAGATCCCTTTTTAAATTATCTAGCAGATAATTTGGTAATGTTTCAACCTTTCAACTCTCAACCCGAAGAATTTTACTATTTCCATTTTTTATCTTATAACTGAAACATCTTAAAATATACTAGAGCCGTCGTCTACTGATTTTAGCAGAAAATAAGCAAAAGGTTTTCTCAAATAACGCATTTTAATATGTTCTTGTAACAAGCATCGACGTAGAAATTGTTTAGCTTTGTCAGATCAACATTTTCTACAGATCAACACTTTTTCTAATATTTTGCTTTATGGTTAAGATGACATATTAAATTTGTTGATATACTTATTAATTAATTGATTGTGATAAAAACCAATTTATTACCCATCCCACTATTTCTTAAATACGGCGTGAAAAAAACTTATGGAATAAAATTGTTTGTATCCTTTTAGAAAAGTATATAAAAAAACGCTGGGATCAAGTTTTAAATTCAATTTTGCGCTTTTTAGACCTAAATTTAAATGTACAGGTTAATTCACGCATGTCTAGCATAGACAATAATTTTTATTTTTAATGAAACACTTCTTAACAATCTGATCTCAACAATCTCAATCTGATCTCAATACAAGGTGAAATTTTAAAATTATGTTTAATTGTTGTCAAGAACTTAAATACAAAACCCAATATATTGATAGTTAGTTCAAAAAATTGATGTCTCCATTTAGGTAATTAAAAACAATACTATTAGTTAAAGCACATAATGAAAACATGCCTAGGTCAATGAGCATAAAGTACAATGAAAACATGCATCAATAATCATGAAAGAAAGAGACGTGAAAAAGAGAAAAATCAAAGAAGCAGCTCTCATCCTATTTAATTAATAAAAATGTGTAGCAAACTCATCAGCAAAATGTATCAGGCTCTGATTGCCAATACTAGTAGATGAAGTCAGCAAGAAGATTAATACAAAGCCGAGGACACATCATCTACAATTATGCATAATACATATACAATTCACGATACATAAACAAATAATAAATATATAAAAAATTTAATAAAATCGTTTTTAAAAGGTATATAATTAAAAAACCCAATCGGGCTATATCAAAACAACAAAACATTTTCGGAATCCATATTCCATCATCAGTCTCTAGGTGTACATGTATCGAGCCACTAAATATCTGGGTAAAAACCCGTTAAATGTTATTGGTTTAAATTTATGTTTTAGTGGTAGACACTTTGTGTCAGGACCAGCAACTTCATGTAGAGTCTTACGTTGTCATGTTATCAATTCCACTGGTAACTTTAACATCTTAACATTATAAGATCGAATAATGTAAAATAAATTTAAACCAATAACTTTTAACAGGATTTTACCCCGATATTTAGTGGCTCAATTACATATATGTATATACATATATATATATATATATATATATATATATATATATATATATATATATATATATATATATATTTATACATATATATATATATATATATATATATATATATATATATATATATATATATAGCGTGTCCGTAAACTATGAAATAAATTCGATATTTCCTAAATGAAAAGCATTTTTTAAAAAATCTAAAACACGCACGTCGATTTTTAAATTTAATGTTCTACATTTTGATATGATGATATATGATGGTGATACACATTACAGTAATGACGTCATCGGCTCTTTTTTTAAATATAACACCCTGTATTTTAGGACATTTTTAGATCGATAAAAATGAGTTGATTTTAAAAAAGTTTAATACTCGGGTCTAATGGATATAATTTAAAAGATATGCGCTTAGAAAATAAATTATTTAATATCAAAATTGCAAAAAAGTAGCCTACTTCTAGTTTTTGGTATTATTGGTTCTGTATTATTGCTTAGAATCAATATTAAGTAGAAATGAATTTGAGTGTAAAGCAAAGAATTGAAATACTCATGATGATTGGGTATGGAGACAAATCGCGAACTCAGATGGAAGTGTGTAATTTATTTAATGATAAATATCCAGAAATACCCATCACGCAGTTAACAGTAAGTAAGATTGAAAAGAAATTTCGAGAAACTGGTACGGTTGAAAATGCACGCAAATCAGGTCGTCCCTCTGTAAATTATATTATAACATTAGATGTTCTACTTGCTTTTGAAGATGATGCACACACTTCTGTTTTTAAGGTTAGTAGTTATATCGATGTTTGCAAAACGACGGTACACAAAGTACGTAAGTAAAAGTAAGTAAAGTAAGTAAAATACACAGTTGTACAGGAATCAAACGAGGATGATCCATATAAAAGAATACAATTTTGCGAAATAATGATGGATAACAGCCACCGAAACCCTCTCTTGGTTCAAAGTATTTTTTTTTTGATGAGGCTACATTTAAATTAAATGGCGATGTCAACCGTCAGAATTGTAGATACTAGGCAAAAGAAAACTCCAACTGGATGCGGAAACATCATACACAATACCCGCAAAAGATAAACGTATTTGCTGGCATTGTAAGAAATAAAATCATTGGACCCTACTATTTCGAAGGTAATTTAAACGGGCCAGCATACCTTCAGTTTTAAAGTGGGTATCTCGTACCTACTTTAGTTAATTTATTCCCCAGTACAATTAATCTTGGAGATTTTGATAAAAGTTTATGGTTTCAACAGGATGGTGCGCCTCCGCCTTATGCTTTAGATATTCGAAGGTACCTAAACGAAATTTCTCCGAACAGGTGGATTGGAAGACGTGGACATATTGAATAACCAGCGAGTTCGCCAGACCTCAATCCTTTGATTTTATATAATGTAGGGTCATTTAAAGAATGTTGTTTATAAGAATAGACCTGCAAATATTGGAGACTTAAAAACAAGAATTCGTGAAGAAATAAACAATATTTCTCAAGAAGCATAAACAAGGTTCTACAAGAATTTGTACAAAGTTTGGGTTACAGTCAAATACAACAAGGTCTACAATTCGAACATTTAAGATTAAGTCATGTATTAATTACTGGATTACTTCTACTACTCTACTTACTAACCAGCTCATATTTATCAATCTAAAAATGTCCTAAAATACAGTGTTTTAAATTTAAAAAATAGTCGATGACGTCATCACTGTAATATTAATCATCTTGTATAATGATTTTATTGTAAAATGTAGAACATTAAATTTAAAAATCAACGTGTTTTAGATTTTTTAAAAAGGCTTTTCATTTAGGAAATATCGAATTATATTATAATATATTATAATATATTATCGAATTATATATTATAATATATAGATATATATATTATATATATATAAATATATATATATATATATATATATATATATATATATATATATGGTGTAATTAACCTGGATTGACCTTGTGGTTGCTAAAGAAGTAAAAAAAAGTGATCGACAATGGCCAAAGGTTTGTAAATAGTGATCGCTTTTCTCTAGATATCTTCTTCTTTCCCGAAGGAGAGTTGTCATTTGTGTGTTTTGTCACTTATATGACGTAATATATATCTCGAAGAATTGACCATAGGGTTGTGAGAATTGCCCGCATATCTCTAGATCTCTTCTTCTTTCCCTTTAAGGGCCACCCTGTATAATTAACCGAAAAGAAGAAGAGATCTAGCGATAAGCAATGAATTCCGCACTCAACATACAGGGTGGCTCATAAGAGGAAAAGAAGAAGAGATCTAACCATAAGCAGGCAATCCTTACAACCCTCTGGTCATTGTTGATCACTTCTTCGGGATATATATTACATCATACAGGTGACAAAACACACAGGTGTCAACACTTCTTCGGGAAAGAAGATGCGATCTAGAGGTAAATGACCACTTCTTACCACTTCTTTTTGAATCAAGAAAGGCGATGATTTTGTCATTGTATCTTCTCGTGTTAAGAGAAGTTTAAAAACTGTTTTCGGTATGAAGCAAATATTTCTGCTTTTTCTGTATTTGTTTTTATCCAATTTCCATCAGGTTTCCTTATAGATGGGATATGTTATTTGGGTTGCTTTAATTTTTTAGTTGCTTTCCATAAGCTATCATTTGTATCCTCTGTTGACGTTAGGTTTTCGACATCGTTTTGGAAGCTCTCGTTTTAAATGCTTGATATGCGTCTTTTAAGCGTTCGGTTGGTTTTTTTTTTCACTTTAAGTAACAAAATTCTTTCAATGCATTAATTTAAAAAATGCTAATGTTTATTTTGAATAGCTAATGACTATGTTATTGGAAGCAGATATCCTTATTGCTTATTCTCAATAAAAATATTAAATTGTATTAATATGCCACAATACATATCCAGAGCACATTATGAACCTAGCGCTAACGGGCATAGACGAGGGAATACTCATAAACGGAGAACGATTGAACAACATAAGATACGCCGATGATACTGTCATTTTTGCAGACAATCTTGAAGGTCTGCAGACACTTGTCTCCAGGGTGGCAGAAGTAAGTAGCAGGCTTGGGCTTGATTTTAACAACAAAAAAACTTGGAGTCATGGACCTTAACTGAAGCATCACTGAAGAGACTCGAAGAATTTGAGATGTAGTGCTATAGACGCATGTTGAGAATTTCCTGGATAGACAGAGTTACCAACGAATAAGTACTACATAGAATGGGTAAAGAGCGCGAACTAGTTGTAACCATAAAACGTCGCAAACTAGAATACCTGGGCCATATATTGCGCAATGAACAACGATATGACCTACTTCGGACCATACTTCAAGGTAAAGTAAAGAAGAATATCCTGGCTGCATAACCTGCGAAAATGGTTTAACTTAACCGGACTTTTCAGGGCAGCAGTCAACAAAGTCAGAATAGCCATGTTAGTGCCCAACATCCGTAACGGATAGGCACCATAAGAAGAAGAAGAAGTTGCCACAAGAAAATACTTTCTGAACTATAGTATCAAATCTTTTATTACAATAAAAACAATCAATTTCTAATTACTTAACTAAATTTGTTGCAAAGAATATGCAACAAATGCAAAAAATCTGATTGGGGTCTATTTTTAAGTAATGAATAAACTTAAAAGAAATTCTCAGATTTTAAAAAAATTAAATGTCAATATAAAACTAGTTGATAATACAAATATACTCGTGTTTCGTTTTCTTTGACGATAACTTTTGTACCAAAACTATTATATAACATGAATATATTGTATTGATATTGTCCCGTAAACTCTACAAGGCATCTGATGTTTGGTCAAGAAGAGTGTTCGCATAACTAAAATTATTTATTTATATTTCTCTATTGCCTGCTATCCTTCGTCCTTTAGAAAGCAAATTGCTTGGCAAATATTTTCAGTACAAAGAGTCTTGTCATATTTACATATCTTAGATTATGTAAACTTCTATTGTTACTTTAGCTTTCTGATTCTAACGTATAATAAAAATTGTTCAGAAATCTTTATTGTTACTTTTTAAAGTAGAAATATTTCCCAGAAACTGTTTGTTTGCCATATTAAAAAACTTAATAGTAAATATAGATATAGAATTAGTAAATAAAGATAAAGAAAAACCAGTTAAGACTTGATTTCACATATAGTGTCTCTAAAATTCGCTTATACGTGTTTCGGCCTTTCAGGACTCATCAGAGCGCCTCAGTAGGAAGCTCTAAACGTAAAATTAAATCTTTTCTGTCAAAGGAAGTGATAATAAAAAATTTCCTAAAAGACGAAATATGTATAAGCGAATTGTATAGGCACTCTACGTGAAATTAAATCTTAAGTGCCTTTTCCATATCTTTATTTTCTCATATTTTGAGTATTACAAGCCAGTTTATAAAAGGTTCTTACTTAGATGAATCAATATGGTGTGGAATGCAATTTTAGATTCCCCATGTTGGTTTATTCATCGCTGTTTGCTTTGTAAATCGTAGAAGACTTCCAGATATTTTATTTTTCTATAGAGGAGGATGTAACTTAGCATGGAGCATTTATTATAGACATTAACATTTTATTCTGGAAGTGTTGGAGGATTGTAAGATTAGAATTGCTAGCGGTGCCCCATAGCTGAATACCATATGTCCATGATAGACCCACTTACCCTGCATGTCTCTTATTGGAGAACAATATCGTTGTGGTTGTTTTAGCTTTTTTGTTGCCTTCCAAAGTAAGTAGTCTGTATCTTCAGAGGCTGGAAGAGAACTTAGGTAATCCTCGATAGCTCTGTTTTTGATATTATTTAATAATTTTGTTAGATTTTGGTAGCTCTGTTTAGTTTTAGTTTATCGTTTGCGCATCTCAATATGTGCCATTTTATTCGTAGCTGCCTTTTCTCTAGTATTTTTTGTTTAACTGTAGGGTCAAGATTTTTTTCGGATTTAATGTAGTCAATAGTCGAGGTTGGTGCTCACACCGCTTTCTGTATAGCTATTGTGAATTATTTTATTGCATCTTCTATTTTTGTGGCGTTTTTAATGGAATTTGCAGATTGATTTGTACATCTAAGTGTTTCCTAAATTTTACCCAGTTTGTTTTATGGTTATATAGAGTAGTTTGCCTTGGATTGTTAATAATTTTATTGGACAGTGATGTTTAAATTTGGCGAGTGGTCCGAGGATAAATCTAGAGAAGACTTAATATATAAGAATACCTTTTAATGATTCCTTTTATGATCCAAAAGTCTAGTAGATCGAGTATTTTTCTTGGATCGCTGGGCCAATCGGTTGGTTGGCCAGTACTTAAGTATGTTGACTTGTTATCTGATATGGCTGCAAGTAATTCCTTGTCCTTTCTTGTTATAACTCTAGAACTCCATTGTGTATGTTTAGCGTTCCAGTCTTCGCCAGCTATATATCTACTCGTATTACCTAACGATCTGAGAAAATCGTGGTATTGTTCCGTTTTGTTGTTATGTTTTGGCGGACAGTATATGGACTGAAAATGAATCTGAGTAAAACTAAGCTAATGTCGAATAAAGATGATCAACCGACGATAACCATCCAAGGAACAAAAGTGGAACATGTAGAAGAATACATATATCTGGGTCAGAATATCAAGGCAAACAAAGAAAACCAAACTACCGAAATAAGCAGACGAGTAAGAATGGGATGGGCCGCATTTGGAAAACTCTCATACATACTGAAAGACAAAAAGATACCCCAAAACCTTCGAACCAAAGTGTTCGATTCTTGTATCCTTCCCGTTCTCACTTACGGAGCTCAAACTTGGACATTCACAAAAAAGAACATGGACAAGATTCGAAAAACTCAGCGAGCCATGGAACGACAGATGCTTGGTATCTCACTAATAGATCGGCAAACGAACGAAGCAATCCGGAACAAAACAAAAATAAAGGACGCCGCGAAACAAGCAGCTAAATTAAAATGGAAATGGGCTGGACACAACGAACGTCTCGAAGATGGTAGATGGAACAAAGAAGTCGGAAACTGGCGACCGTACGATGCGAAGAGACCAAGAGGAAGACCTCAAATGCGCTGGAGCGACGATATCAAAAGAGTCGCAGGACCAATGTGGAAACGCCTAGCACACAACAGGGATGAATGGCGAGAAATGGGAGAGGCCTTTATTCGACAATTCGGATAGAAAAAAGGGCTAAAAAAAAAAAAAATATGGCAAATATTAGTATTGGCTCCGTGAAGTCATGAATGTAAACTGTTATGGCCTTAGATAATCTCATTTATATCCCATCTAAGGTAGGCTTAGATGGGCTCCACATGTGTCAAGAGCAAATGAAAATTACCCACCCAGACGAACTCTATTATCGGTCCCAGTGGGAAATAGGAGTAGTGGCAGACCACGACTGAGATGGAGGGACGGTGTGGACGAGGACGCAAGGAAAATCGACGCGGCAAATTGGCAACGGTTGGCGATGAACAGAAACGACTGGTGAAATAGACTGGGGAAGGTCAAGGCTCAACTAGAGCATCAACTGATGATGATGATGATGAATGGACTATGCAGCCTCTGTAATTCGTTGGATAATTTTTGTTACAGTTGACACATCTAACATTGTTTTCCTGTAGCAGTCTTTCGTAAAATAACTCTGTGAATTTTACACAGCGATGCTTTCTACGACAACAATTTTTTGTGTGTTAATATCCTTGACATCGCAAGCAGTGGTATCTCTCTGTTGGGGCGTGGTACTTCAAAAACTACATTTGAGTGTATTAGATGTTTTGTTGTATATATGTCTTTGTTATTTTAATTTTGTTCTAAAGATCTATTAAGAACATAGGTAGTAGATTTTTAGTAGATCTTTGTTCCAGATGTTTGTGGGCTCGTGTCATAAGTTTTTTAAACTTTTTTATATGTGTTTAATGTTTATTGATGTGTGGATGTTCTTTAGTACTACTCTAAATGTTTTCATTTCTTTAGTTTTAAATGTAAGATATTGAGTGTTTTTCTCATTTAGGGCTTTTATGATTTTAGTGTGTCTATGCTGTATTTTACCTCCTCGGTACTCGCTATAATACTTTTTTTTTACTCGCATTTACCAGCAATGTCTTTATCTAATAGTGCCACGAGGGTGTTTATATTTTCTACTCCAGTGACATATATTTTTGGCGGTTTGGGTTCTTTCTTGGTGCCTTCATCTGGTATTTTCATAGTTTATTTTTCTGACTCTTCACTGTCTTCTGAGTCTCTTCACTGAGTTTGGTTTGTCTTGTCGATTTTCTATGTTCTTCCTCTGGACTTTTCAGACGTCTAATGGGAATTACATGTCATTCGTTATTAGGGCTAGGTGAAGCTAGTTACTAAAACGAGGTAGAATATGACATTTGGTTTGGTATCTGTGGATTAGACGATTGGTCTAATCAACAAGTGGGGGTAAAGCATTAGATGTGATTATTGGAGAATGTTGTGGATATTCATTGGCATCTGAATTTGAGAGGGGCACGCCGCTGACTGGTTTCCGAGAATAATAATATGACTCAGAAATGTTTAATCACAATTACAGATTATTTGTAAATTTTTAAAACCTGTAATTGATGTTTTTACCATTTCAATATTGGGCGCAATTTTGGTAAAAGGAATGATTTATAATGTGAGTTTGTTGGTTCTTGGTTGACTTATTTTATTACCTTATGATATAATTGTGTCTTACTTCTATGTATATATATATATATATATATATATATATATATATATATATATATATATTGTTATGATGTATTGTTTGTTTGAATGATGAGCAATGAGTATTTTTTAATAATATAGGGTTTTTATCGCGGTTCTCATAGAATTAGTTTGTAAGTACTTTTTTAAATTATCTTTATTATATCTATTATGAAACACACATATATGTCTAACCTAGCCAATGTAAATTTAAAATAAACTATCTTTAAATTGAAATTCTTATGAAACTAATTAAATTCTATAGACAATGTAAAATTTAAACAAACTATCTACAAAATTGAAATTGTTATGACACTAACTAAATTATATTAACAAAATTTTGTACCTTTCTGTCACTGAATGCCTAAATGAACTGTTTTCCACTATATAGATTATAATCACCACTCAAATGTCTTCTTCTCAGCTTCAGTTATCCTTGTTTTTATGAAATTACTTTTTCCAATTATCAGCTTCCACCAATTTAAGATATTTTTCTTCACAGCATTTATAAACCACCAAGCAAACCAGCAACAGCATTTATTTTTATTCTTCTTTTTAATATATCAATATCCAATCACCAAAATATCATTTAATTTTAATATTCAATTAATACTTCTTCCATTATCCAATTATCATTTATACATAACATCATTTTTAATCTTCAATATTATTTTCTTTATACTGTTTCTTAATATTGATTTAACTCACTATATTGAACAATTGTAACTGATTGACTGCCTCTAATTAATTTTCATACTTAAAAACTCATAACTGAATGGACTTTCCTACTAAACTTTCTGACTGCTTGACTTAAACTTTCTGACTGACTTTGAATCCAAATCACCGGGTATTTATATCTTTTTGGATGTTCCAGAACCATCTGGTAAGAAATCATGTTCCATTTGTTCTATTAAATACATGTCTGAATTTTCTGGAACAAACCATTTCGCAAACAAAGCCATCTCCAGTGATCTAGAGAATTCCTTACTTGTCTATCGAGAATTTTGTTGGCATTTAGGCTTTTCAGATCAGAGTATACATTTAAATCAGTAACTTATATAAATTAAACATTTTAATTTAATAAATTACACATTTTAAACAACATATTATCATTATAACCCCATTTTATATTCGTAATTATTCTTAAACGTCACTTCAGAGTATGTATATCTGGTTGCCTAGTCACATGGCTCACTTAAATATATCTACAACATCATAATTACTAAAAAAATACTTTTTATATGCTAATTTCTTAAAAATGCCCTCACATAAATATATTTTTATTAAATTCTCTAGTATATAACTTCTTAAAATAACCAAATACTTGTTATATCTAAAATTATCTAGTATATAACTTATAAATTATTTTCTTTAAACACCAATCATATCAATATATATATATATATATATATATATATATATATATATATATATATATATATATATATATATATGTATTGTGACGATTAGGGTTTATAGAAAATAATTTATAAGTTATATACTACATAATATTAGATATTTGGTTGTTTTAAATAAGTTATATACTAGAGAATTTAATAAAAATATATTTATGTGAGGGCATTTTTAATAAATTAGCATATAATAATTGTAAAAAGTTGTATTTTAATATTGTAAATATATATAAGTGAGCCATGTGCATAGGCAACCAAAAATACTCTCGGAGATTGACAGATATTTATACTCTGAAGTGACGTTTAAGAATATTTACGAATATAAAGTGGGTTATAATAATATATTGTTTGAAATGTGTATTTTATTAAATTAGAGTGTTAGTTACTAATTTAATTATATATTCTGATCTGAAAAGCCTAAATGTAAACAAAATTATTAATAGAAAAGAATGGAATTCTCTGGATCTCCGGAGATGGCCATGTTTGCGAAATGGTTTGTTCCAGAAAATTCAGACAAGTATTTGATAGAACAAATTAGAACATGATATCTTACGAGATGGTTCTAGAAATCCAAAAAACATATAAATACCGTGATTTGGATTCAAGATAGCAGTTATGGCAGTTTTTGAAAGTTTTTAGTCAGAAAAGTTTTTGAGTTTTTACTATGAAGATCAGTTTTTGGCAGTTTTTAGCAGTTTTATCATGAAAGTTAGTTAGAAGATAGATACATTTACTTAGTGAAGTCAATTGTTCAGAAGTTTTAGAAGTTTTTAGTCTGAAGTCAGGAGTTTTTAAGTTTTTTAGTCAGAAGTCAAGCAGTTTATTATGAAAGTTAGTTAGAGTCAGTAAATCAAGTACAAATAGTCCAATAGTTTAATATAGTGAGTTAAATGAAGATTAAAAATTATGCATATAATTTAATGCACATTTATAATTATACACAAATAATTATTGAAGATAAAAAAGGTATATTGGAAGAAATTAAATTATATTATGGTTGGAGATTAGTATAAATCAACTTATAATAATTGGATATTGGTATATTGAAAAGAAGAATAAATATAAATGCTGTTTGCTGGTTTGGTTGGTGGTGTATAGATGCTGGTGAAGAAAAATATATCTTAAATTAGTAGAAGCTGATAATTGGAAAAAGAAATTTCACAAAAACAAGGATAACCGAAGTACGAAGACTTTCAGTGGTGATTAGAATATATAGTGGAAAACAGTTCATTTAGGCATTCAGTGAAAGAAAGGTACAAAATTTTGTTAATATAATTTAGTTAGTGTCATAACAATTTCAATTTTCAAGATAGTTTTGTTTAAATTTTAGATTGTCTATAGAATTTAATTAGTTTTTATAAGAATATCAGTTTAAAGATAGTTTATTTTAAATTTACATTGACTAGGTTAGATATATATGTGTGTTTCATAATAGTTATAATAAAGATAATTTAAAAAAGTACTTACAAGCTAATTCTTTGAGAACCGCGATAAAAACCCTATATATATATAATATTAAAAATACTCATTGCTCATCATTCAAACAAAAAACACATCATAACAATTTTGGCGCCCAACGTGGGGCTCTCTATTTAAAAGAATTAGTTTGGGAAGATAAGTGCTCTCATATAATTAAATTAATTATCAGTAGAAAGAAAAAATTATAGATTTTATTTTTAATTATATTTGAACAAGTAAAGTCTCAAAATGTCTCAAGGAAAGAAAGGTACAAGAAGCAAAAAGAATGAAGAAGATGTGGAAGTAGAAACACAACCTATACAAGAGGAGAGTTTAGTTCAAGTTCCACAAGATACTGCAGAAATGAATCCAGAAAGAGATGAAAATGTCAATATGGCAGCTTTGATGTCATTAATGATGCAGATGAACAAAAAAATGGAAGAGAATTTAAAAGAAATCAAAGAAGACATAAAAAAATTGGAAGAGAATTCAAAAGAAGTCAAAGAAGACATGAAAAAAATGGAACAAAAATTGGAAGAGAATTATAGAAAATTAGAAAAGAAAATAGAAGATAATAATAATAAAATTGTAAAACAAATGGAAAAACAAATGGATAAAAAACTTGAAGCTGCAGAGAAAAAAGTAGCAAATGAAATAAAAATTATACGGAAGGACTACAAGAAAAGGATAGAAAATGAGAGGACAGAAGTAAAGAGGATTATTCAAGATAATAAGATAGATATAGAACAGAAAATAGAGTTACAGAAATGTAACTTAGAAGTAAAAATTAACGAAGACAGGAGAAACACAGAAGAAAAATTAGATGATATACAACAAAATATCCAAATAAATAATAATCAAATAAGAAATGTGGAACAGAGAATAGATGATATTTCACAAATGAGAGACATAGGTAGACCTTACTTAAATTTAACAAATGAGAATGGGATTAAATTCTCTGGTAATATAAAAAATTTGCATCCTAGAGTATACATAAATAGTTTAAAACATAAATTAAGATTTGTGAATAATATTAATGATATTAAAGATTATATTAGAATGACATTAAATGGCAATGCAGCAACTTGGTTTGCTAGTATTGAGAATGATTTAGATAATTTTCAAACATTTGAAAATAAATTTTTAAATTATTATTGGGGTGAACTAGAGCAAGCCAAGTTTAGAGAAATTCTATATTTTGGAAAGTATAATCAAAATTTAAAATCAAATATGGTAGATTATGCATTGAAATTGATAACAGTTGCAAAATATTTAGAACCACCACTTAGAGAGGATGAAACAGTCTTAAATGTATCTAGACATTTTGATGCTGATGTTGTGCAAACCGTAACTGTACAAAATATTCAAACAATAGATAGTTTTATTAATTTTATTCAAAGAATACAAAGAGGCAATATGACAAGTAATAATAATAACAGAAAAAACAATAGTAACTTTCAATATAATAGAAATGATAATCAACAATATAGACAATCATATAATAATTATAGATATGTTGATAGTTTACAAAATTTTAATAATAATAATAGTAATCAAAATAGACAGAATTTTAATAACAATACTAGTTATAATAGACAACATTTTAATAACAGTACTAATAATAATAAACAAGATTTTAACAATAGAAGAAATACAGAGCGACCTAACTATAATAGACAGGTAAATTGTGTTCGAAGGAATAGAAGCTGCGAAGACAGGGAACAAAATAGTACAAGGCAGGAAAATGTGAGTAGAAGTCATAGTAGGGAAAGACATAGGATATCAGATCCAAGTGGTCAGATACAATCTGACAATTCTAATAATCAAAATTTTGTGCAGTAAACTTTCTGAATTACAAGTTAGGCCATTGCTATTATGAAAAACCTTCTGAATTTATTTCTTTAGATGAAGAGAAAATTATTGAATCTATTAATTTAATTTATATAAATGCTTTGGCCAAAAATAAAATGATTAAGATTATGATAGATACTGGTTCAGAAAGTACTTTAGTCTCGGAGAATTTTATTTTTAATACATTAAAATTATCAGATATAATAAAGATTCCAAAAATTAAAATTATTGGTGCAAATAATAAGAAGTTGGGTGAAATTGATAAACTAGCCAATTTTAAAATTAATATTCTTAATAAAGAAATTAATATGCAAGGATTTATTGTCAAGGATTTATGTGTTGATATATTAATGGGAAATGATGAATTGGAAAAGAAGAAAGTAAAGATAGATTTTGAAGAAAAAATGGTAACTTTGGAAGGGCAAATAATTAAATTTATGCAGAAAGATGAGGTGGAAGAAGGAATAAGAGTTGATAGGATATTATTAAAAGAAAATAATGATGTTTATGAAGAAGAAATGTATTTTGATGATAGGGAAATGTCCCAAAAGAATGTAAGGAATAATTATTGTAGTGAATATTTAAGGATACTGTGCCAAAATCAACACGAAACTTGGCAGCAACATATACCACAAGTAGAATATTTTTTAAATAATACACATAATTTGAATACAGAGGAAGTACCAGAATATTTAATGTTTGGCCATATAGGAAACAGAAAGTGGATTAGTGAATATAATCAGGATATGTTAGAACAAGTAATGCAGAAAGTGAATAACCGAATTAGGAGGAAAGCTGAAAAATATATCAGAAGACAAAATCGAAATATAAAAAAACCAATCACATTTCAAAAAGGAGACCTAGTGTTAATTCGTTCACTTAGAAAAAGTAATGTTAAAGAAAACCGTTGTAAGAAATTACAACCAATGTTTGAAGGTCCATATACAATTGAAAATCAGAATGGACTAAATAGTTATGTGTTAATAGATGCAGAGAACAGACTAAGAGGCATATTTCATATCAACGACATTTTTCAATATCATGAAGAGATTGAATAATGATTTCTATACCTTTAACACAAATATAATAACACTAATAACTTACTGATATATCCATTTTATTCAATAGACTTGATTTGTTAAATGGTAGATGGTAGATTTCATTATTTTGAATCAATTTGACATCATACTTGTTGAATTTTGTATATATGGAAATTAATTTGTACCCTAAAAATCATAATTTGGGGTTAGACACAAAATTGATACTATAATTGCTATAAAAATGTCTTTCTAATATAATAAAGTGAAAAAAAAAAAAAACTTACCAATTTATATTGATGAAGTTATTTTGAATAGAAATAATTCCTAGATTTTGTCTATAAATAAACATAACACAATATAGATTATATTTTTATTTAAGGTTATATTTTATTCTCTCCATTTGACATGACAGTTTGACCATAGAATAGCCGAACTGTGATCCGTTGTTCTCTGCTTTGACATAGACAGCGAACAGGGATGTATTTAACACATTTTAAATAAAAAAAAAATTGAATTATTAATTTATTAAATTTAATAAGGTATGAGAAAATTAATATTTAAAAAAATAATAAGTAAATTATTTATTTTAAATATTATTTTTGGGGTATTGTGACGATTAGGGTTTATAGAAAATAATTTATAAGTTATATACTACATAATATTAGATATTTGGTTGTTTTAAATAAGTTATATACTAGAGAATTTAATAAAAATATATTTATGTGAGGGCATTTTTAATAAATTAGCATATAATAATTGTAAAAAGTTGTATTTTAATATTGTAAATATATATAAGTGAGCCATGTGCATAGGCAACCAAAAATACTCTCGGAGATTGACAGATATTTATACTCTGAAGTGACGTTTAAGAATATTTACGAATATAAAGTGGGTTATAATAATATATTGTTTGAAATGTGTATTTTATTAAATTAGAGTGTTAGTTACTAATTTAATTATATATTCTGATCTGAAAAGCCTAAATGTAAACAAAATTATTAATAGAAAAGAATGGAATTCTCTGGATCTCCGGAGATGGCCATGTTTGCGAAATGGTTTGTTCCAGAAAATTCAGACAAGTATTTGATAGAACAAATTAGAACATGATATCTTACGAGATGGTTCTAGAAATCCAAAAAACATATAAATACCGTGATTTGGATTCAAGATAGCAGTTATGGCAGTTTTTGAAAGTTTTTAGTCAGAAAAGTTTTTGAGTTTTTACTATGAAGATCAGTTTTTGGCAGTTTTTAGCAGTTTTATCATGAAAGTTAGTTAGAAGATAGATACATTTACTTAGTGAAGTCAATTGTTCAGAAGTTTTAGAAGTTTTTAGTCTGAAGTCATGAGTTTTTAAGTTTTTTAGTCAGAAGTCAAGCAGTTTATTATGAAAGTTAGTTAGAGTCAGTAAATCAAGTACAAATAGTCCAATAGTTTAATATAGTGAGTTAAATGAAGATTAAAAATTATGCATATAATTTAATGCACATTTATAATTATACACAAATAATTATTGAAGATAAAAAAGGTATATTGGAAGAAATTAAATTATATTATGGTTGGAGATTAGTATAAATCAACTTATAATAATTGGATATTGGTATATTGAAAAGAAGAATAAATATAAATGCTGTTTGCTGGTTTGGTTGGTGGTGTATAGATGCTGGTGAAGAAAAATATATCTTAAATTAGTAGAAGCTGATAATTGGAAAAAGAAATTTCACAAAAACAAGGATAACCGAAGTACGAAGACTTTCAGTGGTGATTAGAATATATATAGTGGAAAACAGTTCATTTAGGCATTCAGTGAAAGAAAGGTACAAAATTTTGTTAATATAATTTAGTTAGTGTCATAACAATTTCAATTTTCAAGATAGTTTTGTTTAAATTTTAGATTGTCTATAGAATTTAATTAGTTTTTATAAGAATATCAGTTTAAAGATAGTTTATTTTAAATTTACATTGACTAGGTTAGATATATATGTGTGTTTCATAATAGTTATAATAAAGATAATTTAAAAAAGTACTTACAAGCTAATTCTTTGAGAACCGCGATAAAAACCCTATATATATATATAATATTAAAAATACTCATTGCTCATCATTCAAACAAAAAACACATCATAACAGTATATATATATATATATATATATATATATATATATATATATATATATATATATATATATATATATATATATATATATATATATATATGTATATATTTATAAAATTTTTATAATAGTTTGATACATACCCAGTTATCAGACAAAATGTCTCCAATTGCGTAACATTTTTGGCACGTCACCGATTAAGGGTTAATTATGAAAATATTTATGTATGCGGTAAAAGTCACGCTTTTAGCATAATTGTTCCGATACAGCAACAAAAAGAATTGTGTAGTTCTTGGTATTTACACCCACATTATGATACAAATGAATATCAGAAAAATAAACATACAGAACAATGTATATTACTCGAAATGATTTGCATTTCGACATGTATTATATAAATAATATACCTATCTATACATATGCCATTTGTTAATATTACAGTGATTTAAATAACAATAATAAAACACATGTTTATGTTCGCTCATGTCATATATTACGAATAATTTTAGTAGACAAACACTTGCATGAATTATTAAATAATATGAAACAGTATTAAATATGCTTACAATATATTTTATATTATACATAAATTTCCTCCTGGACAAAATTACAGTATTGCAGGTAATTACCTGCAATTGACTCCTGCAATGTAAAATTATTGCATTATATGCAATGCAATGGACGCAATGTTGATAAATGATAAATAAAAAGAAATAGAAATAATTTTTCTTTAGTTCTTTAACATTGCTAACGCGCTAAGCAGAGCATAACCCTTGGGTCGAAATTATCGTTATGTGGCTCGAATTTTGGGTATACATCACACAACGATTAACAAAGCACTGCAACATTTATGAAGACTGGAATACACAAAAGTTCACCAGAACGGTTACGACATAGAGCTACTTCTAAAATAGATGATAATTTCAGGCAGTACCTACGCCATATGGATATTTTTTATTTATACAGGGTGGTCCTTAAGTAATTGTACAAACAGAAACCGTAGATTCTGCACTTTTAAAATATTACGATTTAAGCCAACTTGTTTTAATAAAATGTTGATATTAAGAAAGATACAGATAAAGTGGAAATTTAAAATTTTATTGTTTGCTATAACTTTTACGTTTGTAAATATTTTTGGACAAAAATTTACAGTTGGATGCTTTTGAGTAGGATAAATTATAATTTTATACTTACTTTAATATAACTATTAGAGGGCACCACATATGCCACATGTGTGGCATAAATTTGCGCTTAACTTTTTTGCTCTTTAAGTTAGCTCTATTTGTGTTAAAAAATATTAAAGATAAATTATTTTTACAAAGAAAAGGTATACTTGTTAGTAACCTGATAATTCAATAATTCAATTCACCTCAGATAAATGCATTTTATAAGTCAGCAGCATAATAATTCTTAGTTTGATATTTGTGCGGTAAAGCACTGAATACCTGTAGATAAGCATAATTCATAGTTTATTATTATTAAAACAACTCAAAGATGATAATGTAACATCACAAACTGCACATATGTTTAATTTACCATGATAATAATATTAATAAAATAAAAATATTGTTTCGTGATACAACTATCAATTTGTCTGGAATTGACAGATACAAAATTTAATTGTTGTTTGTTGTGTATATAAGTAGGTACACATTTGAACTTTCTTGAGATATTTACAAGTTTTAATTTTTAATTTAACATGCCTAACGAGGCTCAAGACAAATCTGAACAGGATGGAAAAATAATAATAATATTAATAAATATTAAATATATTTACAAAAGGAAACTTTTTCACGAGAGAGAAAATATATCTTCTGTCTCTCTCTTACCTATATCTTATATATTATAATGATTTTGCCGATTCACTCCCGTACAAATTTCCAACGTCGAACGCGCGTATAGAAGTATAACTGTACACCAGATTGCACACCCACAAAATTGTATATCTAATTTCATTCATTGTCATACAACTGTCCTCTTATTGTAAAAAATATCAATAAATTAACACACATTTCTAAAATATATCTCTTGAATAAATATAAATAACTTTTAATAATTTAAATAATATAAAACATCACTTTTATTTAACAAACAATCACATATACCTTATTCCTATTTCATTTGTTAACATCTCTCCTCCCTCAAGAAACTTCCTCGCTAATTGTCAGACAGATACAATATTAACCGAAGATCACCCATCATCAGCAATACAGGATAGTTTGAACTTTGTTTCCCGAATCATTAACTAATAATTCTTGTACAGGCACGTAAGTAGTATTTTGTTGTTTTTTACTAATTTATTACAATTCAATAGATTATCTCTCTCTTACCAATTTGTGTGTTTTTACTTTGTCTGCTCAATCAATTTTATGCATATTAATAAACACAGAAATGTAATATTGGCATAATTACTGTAACTTTTTTGATCTTTATCTTTATAAGACAGCACCCTAATATGGGCTTTTTATAATTTGAGCATTTAATTTACTTTGTACCGTTTGACCTGAAGATGCTTTGCAAAGTGTAGAAAGCGAAACCGGTCGTTTTGGTAGTAAAATTAAATTGATTGTGAGTAATTCTTATTTTTTTCTTTTACCTATAACTAGATAATTTTTATATTTATTTGTTAATACTGCCTAATATTAAGAAAGAACCCCGTATCTCCACTATAGCGAGTTTTGAGAAAAACGCGATTAAAGATTTTTGTTTAATTCCTTGTGCTTTTGGTACAATAATAACATAAAATCATCTAAGGTAGAGTGTGTAGAATCGTAGTTAACTTTTTTCAAAAAAAATTGCAAAATTACCATATGGACATTAGTTATGCGACATACGGGCTAAAAAAGCAAAGAATTATGTCAAGTTTACTTAGCTAAAACCACGTATTATCCAAATTTGTTTTAAGCTTGGTTTTAACTATGTAATTATTATAAAAATTATATAACTGCCTCGAAAGGCAAAACATTTAAATATTTTAATAATATTTTTTATGAACATTTGTTGAATAAAACATAAGTATTTACGGAAAATGTTCATTTAAAAATACAAAATGAAAATTATTATTAAGCGTAAGTTGGCAATTCTTCCCAAAATTGATTCGCCTGTATAATTTGACTTAAGTTTTTAAATATTTGTTTTTTTCTCTTCTTAGCAATCCCTGAAGGTTTCGTCACAGGTGTGGGGTCCTTTATCCCAGATTTTAACACTCTGGGCTGCAAAAAGTCCATCTCTATCAACTACTCGCTATCATCAATCTTAACGTGTAAAATCTTGCTATCTCTCTTCACAATTACTTTAACAATTTGTGATAGGTAAATACGTGACTCTGTTTTCTTTAATTTTGACTGTTATGATAAGTCTTTCCAGATAAGAAAATCGGAAACTCCCATTTCTTTCACCACCACACGATTCAAATTACAAGTTTTAACGGCCTCGACGAAATCATGATAATCATAAACTTTCTTCTTTTTCTTTAACGATAGTTCCACTTGGTGATGGAAACTATTGGAGGCAGCGGCGGCGTTGCTCTATTTCTTCGAAAAAACCTCGCATATCGTTTTATCCTACGTTAAAAACCCGTATCTGCTGAGCATACGCCAGGTTTTTACTATGAAGCGTTAAATGCGAGGTTTATACTAAGCATAATAGTCATTTTTACGTTTACGGGGAAACTATTTTCTTTTATAAAATATTTAGAAATGTAAAATACCGGTTTTTCTCTATGTGAATATGTTATATAAATCATACTTATTCATATGGTGCAAATATCCCAATTTTTCAAATTTTGGAGATACGGAGTTCTTTCTTAGTAGGGCATAATAGATGTCTTGAATAATAATTAAAATAAATTCAAAAGCTTGACAATAAGTCAAAGAGTTGTCTTTGTCCTCAAGAATCACCACTTGATGTTTAAATCAACAGTCGATAATACTATCATATATATATATATATATATATATATATATATATATATATATATATATATATATATATAGTATTTTATATTTTAATTGAAGATCTGTCGCTATACCTATAGAGGCAAAGAAGAGTTTGAGAAGAAGGAATCTCAAAAATATAATTCTTTATTAGTTATTTGTTTAATTTTAATTTTTTTTTTATTTTTTTATTTTTTTATATTTTTTTATTTATTCATTTTTTTGTGCCCACTTACAAAATCGAACTAGGTGCAGAATTGCTAACAAAGATATGGTTAGTAATTTACAATTTCATTATCATCAAAATTATACAGCTTAAATTTATGGGTAAGCAAATTTTGTTATTAATTACTTTATTAAAAAATTTATCAGTGCTTTGACTAATTAATGAACAACCGAGTATAATGTGTGTTAAGTCCCCAATTTCACCACATAAACATGAGGAATCATCAATTAAACTAATTTTACATTTATAGCTGTATAGCTTGGTGACATTGCATGATTTGTTCTTATTATGTTTATAGTAATAATGAAGTTCCTGTTGCTTTGGTTGTGGAACCATTTTAGTATTGGGATTTGGACTTCACATGATTTATAATTGAATCCTTGATATCCTTGGCTGTCATACAGTTCTTGTCATTTAGTTTTTAGCTGAATTTTAAGTACGGCATACAAATTTGTATATGGAATACACTGGTTAATAGAATCTCTATCTAAGTCTGAGGCGGATTTTGCAAAATTATCGGCAATTTGGTTTCCTGGAATACCCGAATGTTCTTTGATCCAAATGATTATTACCTCTCGATGCGAGCTAAATATTTCGTATTTGGTCTGTACTATATCTACCTCTACATGATTTAAGTTCTTAGACGCACTAATATTTTTTAGTCTCCCTATAACACTTTTGCAATCTGTAACTTTAATCATTTTGGGTCTATGAGTCCCTTCAGAACTTCACTTATTGTAAACATTTCCGCTGTATATATCGTTGCCTCATCTGGTAATCTGAACTCTTTATTATATTTTGTGGTATGATCGTAAAAAGTGACACCTGTATGAGTTTGTTTTGATCCATCGGTGTAAATCTGGTAGTTGTCGGGCCATCGTTGAATAACTGTTTCGAGGAAGTTTTCATTTTTGTCTATCTGAAATTTATTAATTTTTTAGAAAACACGATATGTGGATGTTCCAATATTGGTTGGATTTTTGATGTATACAATGCCGACCTGTATTGGGAATGAGTGGTAGGTATAACTTTCACAAATTAGTGGTGTTTTCTTTTTTAGCCAATAAGACTGTGGAGTACTGAAACTAAAAGTTCGTGAATAGTGAATGACAAGTGACTACCAACATCCAGGATTGATCTTGTCATGGTTCTATAAAACAACAATACGATATGTGGGTCGGCCTTTTCATTTGCTATAACAGAAAGCTCTCAATATGTTAATAGCATTCTAAAGGCCCGTTTTCACGCTACGTCTTATTGTACGTTTTGTTGGATAGGACAAATCCTATACAATAAAACGAAGCACGTAAACAGCAAAACGTACGTCTTGTCGAATCGAAATGAAATCCAAGGACAGATCGTAGAAATGATGGGAGAAGCATAGTTTTGCGAGAACTGATAGGATAAAACGTTACGTGAAAATACATATTCAGATAAGTCGTCCGATCTTGACTTATTTGACGACTAGTTCCACTGCAGTTCGTTTCATTTTTCCCAAAAAAAGTCTAATAATGTCAGATTTGCAGCAATGCATCCACGATTTTCTCGGGGAATTTATTGAATTGTATAAAAGTTTTTAAGTAGTTATGTTTTAAAACCAAGTAGATTGCATTACAGGTTTCAGGAATTATTTGGCTTAACGCTGGTTTGGATATTATGATTGTGAACTCCAAGTCCTTGACGCTGCGTCCTGTTGTAAGATATCTGAGAGTTGGTGTGAGTCTTTCATGGGCTGTAATCGCTTTTCTCATGCAAGTGTCTTGTTTCAATATGTATGGTGTTACCAACTCTAGCAATTGACAATAGGCTGAGGTGTCCATTCGCAAATAATTGCACCAGTCATCTGGTTCGCCTCTTTTAGTAACGAGACGTGGGAATACTGGCTTCTTTTTAGAAGCCCACTCTCTTGACCATCTTGTCTTTTCCCTCTTCATCCCCTTTTTCCTCAGTCGTAGTATATATATATATATATATATATATATATATATATATATATATATATATATATATATATATATATATATATATATATATATATATATATATATATATATATATAATATATATATATATATATAATATATATATATATATATTATATATATATATATATATATATAATATTATATATATATATATATATATATATATATATATAATATATATATATATATACCCGGTATTTAGGCGGCACACGAGCTTCCGGTAGGGATCTATGGAGGAGTATCACCAAGCCGCAAGCCCTTATCTCTTGCCGTACTGCTCCACCATAGGCCGATCAGATACCAGCATATTCTAGACTAAGCCGCAGATTCATTTAGAATTTTAAACTGCTGCGTTAGCCTTTTTGTTTTCTGTACACCGAGCTGGGGATTGAACTGACATCTCTCGCAGTGAAGCGAAGGAGAAGCCAGCCGCCCAGCCCTTTTGGCTATCCGGTCGTAGTATCTTTATAGTTGAAAAAATAAAAGAAAGCAGCCGTGTATCCTCTATAATAAAAAAAAACACTAAACAAACTTCACACAACTTAAGACTCTGAATTGGAAATGAGGTAGAAAACGGAAGGAAAAACGTAGTGTGTATACACTGGACAAAACGTACATTTTGTCGTACGTTTTATATGACCCACAAAACGTACAATAAGACGTAGTGTGAAAACGGGCCTTTAGACTGTTTCATTATTTGATGTATACAATATTTTCTTAACAGTTTTCGATCTAGATATAATCCTTAGTATTTCACAATATTTTTTATTTGAAAATTATAAGGTCCCAGTTTTACATAATTCTGCTCAATATTTCGTTTATGGCTAAAATATACACACCTCTGTTTTTTGTTCAGAGACTGTAAAATAATTTTCATTCAGCCACTCGTTGAAGTTTTATTTAATTCATACTAACAAGTTTCAGCCAGTATTGAAAAAGCCAGAAGCTCTTTTAACAGCCTTAGGAAGATTATCTGCAACCTATCTTTAATTATCAATATACGCATAAGAATTCTTAGATGTTACGTCTTTAGTGTCCTTCTTTATAGAGTAGAAAACTGGAGCCTTACAGAAGATGCCATAAAACTATTAGAGGCATTTGAAATGTGGTGCTACCGACGTATGTTAAGGGTCTCATATATACACCACACAAATAATATAACTATTCTCCAGAGGCTAAGAAAAGACAAAGAAATTATTAACACCATAAAGAACAGAAAATTGGCTTACTTTGGGAACATCATGCGTTTTAATAAATACTGACTTTTACAGTTGATTCTACAAAGCAAGATTGAGGGTAAGAGAGGCCCTGGACGTAGGCGTATATCCTGGCTGTCTAATCTTAGGAAGTGGACTGTTCTGACGTCAACTGATTTATTTCGAGCTGCTGTGAATAGAATAAGATGGGTCAATGTAGTCGCCAACATCTCTAGAAGATAGGCACATGTAGAAGAAACAAGTTTCAAAGTTTTTCCTTGTACAGTAAAAAATAATATCATCTAAAAATTGTATCGTTCGTATGTTTTAAAGTTTAAGACTAGCATCCATTGTATATAATAAAAACAAAACTGGACTTAAAATATTACCTTGGAAGAGTCCAAGATTCGTAGTTCTAGGTGAACTGGTTACTTGATTTATTTTTAAATGTATTTTTCTGTTTGTGAACAGCAAAGTTATAAAGTTCGCTAATTATTTATGAAATCCAATTAAAATAAATCTGTTCGTTAAAACATCTAGGCTAACGTTATCAAATGTTCCTGTTATATCGTTGAAACCTGTCATAGTTATGAGGTTACTAGAAGTTCAGGTAAAGTATCTTTTACATTTACTGTTATTGCTTCCAATGTTGACCTAGGATTTTTGAAACCATATTGTGTATCAGGTAGAATATGTTTTTTTTTCTAACCATTGCTCTAGATGATTTTTGATAAGCCTCTCGAAGGTCTTCAAGACACGTAAAACTACTAATATGGGTCTATAAAACGTTGGAATGGAATCTGGTATTTTTTTATTGGAATGAAAATATACTCCTTCCAACTTTCAGGAATTGTTGTTTTTCCTGTCATTATTGCATTATATATAATTAAGAGAGATTTTTTCTAATTCATTCGCAAATTATAAACCATGGAATATGAAATATTATCTATACCACAAGAGCTATTGTTGGTATGTTTGATAGATCATTCAAGTTCCCACATCAGAAAGCTATCACTTAGATAGCTCGTATTTCTTGGTACTGGCGAAATTTGAAGATCATATTCATCTTGGTTGGTTGGTACCCACGGGGTGAAATTTTGTTATGAAACTTTTCTATTAAGTTCAAATTTGAGTCTATTGGTAATATATTTTGGACTTTTATATGAGTTTATCGTTTTCAAAATTTGTGAAATTGGCGTATGGCGGTGTAAACTTCCACAGTACTCAATCCATTTTTGCCTTTTTGTGAATTTGAATGTGAGTTTGGCGCAAGCATCTATTATTTGAATTCAATAAATTTTCTCCATTTGGAGTTCTCTTATACTTGATAACTTTCTTTGATGAGCAGCTTTTTTACATGTTTTATTTCATCAAGGCTTCGGACAGTGATTATGGTGCTTAGTCCGACCTGAAACTTTTTTTGCAGCTTCATTAATGATAAAAAGGAATTCATCATAATTTCGAGCTATATCTCTGTATTCAAGACTAGCTACATATAGATTCCAATTTGAATTTTTTAACTGTCATATATTGTGCTCCGACGGTTCAGCTAAGTGATGATTATCGTTAATTGACAGATTGAGTGTAATCACGATGGGTAGGTGATTTGATCCAGCTTTATTTTGGTCCATATAAAAAATTGAAAAATATCGAAAAAAAAATTAAGTCAATTGCGCTTTTAATACTTGATGGAACTAATGTTGGAGATCCGCTGTTTAGAAAAACAAGAGTGCATTGTTTTATTGCATCAATTGAGTATTTATTATAAGTTCATTGATTATTACAGTAGTATTATTTATAATACTTTCCCTCTTTAAACCAAGTTTCAGACCACACTGCAAGAGCAGCATCATTTTCATGAAGAATTATTTCCAAGTTTTCTTTATTTGAAACTGTTAATCGGCAGTTCCATTGAATGATATTTATTTTTTGTGTTATATCTGCGAAGTAGATGTGTTTTCTGATAGGCCTATATTTAATTGTTTACTAATTATATATTCTAGTTCCGTTTTGGTGATATTATAATTACTGGTTCTCCAATTGTTGAGATAGTATTTGCCACTAGTTCTAAGATAATTTTGACATTTTCTGAACTTAACCCTAAATTATGAGTTGAATAATCTGAGGTATTTACATTTTTAAAGTAACTAGGGTTGGTTAGAATACTAGAATCTGGACCTAGAGTCCTAGGTTGAGAAATAATCTTTCGATGGGCTATTTTTATTGGGTCTGTGTTATTTGGCTTCAGCCTTTTAACTGGCTTATGAAACGTAACACTTTGTTGTTTATTATAAACTTTATTGGGTGTTTATGTATGGTGTGCAGAGGATTCTCCGAAGAAATTGAAGTTTGGAGGAGGTTGAGTCGAACATGAGAGTAGAAGCTCAATACGGGTTGGTTGTGGAATGTAAATCTTTAGAAAGGTCATGCTTTCGTTTGGGATGTTGTTAGTATAGGTAGAATGATTGGCATTAATAGAACTATAAGAGTTTCTGGGAATTATTGTTTAGCATCATAATAATTTACATTGGCTGATGACATAGTTTCTTTGATTAATTTTTGTCAGTGAAACTCCTGCCCATCTTTTAAATTAATAGTGAAATGATCTCTAATGAAACTAAAACATTTTGGGGTTATTTCGCCTTAAGTACACTCTTTTAAGTTGTAATCTTTGTTACATGAGATGCCCGTAACGCAAGCAATTAAAACAAAGTAGTACTGAAGTTAGTAAAATACTTGAAAAGCTGAAGAACAGAAAATCAACAGGTAAAGACACGATACCAAACGAATTACTGAAATATTGTGAAGCAGCAATGATAGAACAATTAAAAATATTAATTAATAAAATTATAAAATACCGGAAGAATGGAGAACGAGCTAACTAATTTTATTATTCAAAAAAAGAGATAAAAATAGCCAGGAAACTACAGAGGTATAAACTTGTTAAATACTACCCTAAAACTTACAACTTAAATTTTACAAGTACTAATAAATCAGAGGATAAGTTTAGCAGATTAACAACAGGGTTTTTGTAGTGGAAGATTGTGGAGAGACGCAATATTGGTTATAAAGCAAATTACTGAGAAATCGCTAGAGTATAATAGACCAGCATTTATGTGCCTGATTGACTTTAAAGAAAGCGTTTAATAGAGTAAGACTCAATATATAATCCATCTTCTGTAAAATAGAGAAAATTCCTCTAAATATTATACAAACTATCGAAAACATTTACCAAAACAATAAAATGGAAGTCAGAATAGACGGACAACTTACAGAACCTATATAAATGGGCAGCGGAATAAGACTAGGGAACTCATTGAGCCCTATGCTTTTCAATTTAATCATGAGTGACATCATCAAAAGCGTTAACAAAGGAACAGAATACAGAATGGAAAACAAAGAAATAAAAATACACCGTTACGCAGAAGATAGTCTGCAAAGACTGATCCACAGATTTAATATAAGAGCAAAAGAATTTAATATGACAATCTCATCTCAGAAAACTAGAACAATAGTTATCAGCAAAGAACCAACCAGATATAAAATAGAAATTGATGGCATCTGTCTTGAACAAGTAATGGAAATAAAATACCTTGGAATTACACTGTCCAGCTATGGAGACCTGGACAAAGAAGTGAAAGATCAAGTGCAAAAACCAAATAGACTGGCAGGATGTCTTAATAACACTATATGGCGAAACAAACACATCAACACTGAGATAGAATCAAGAATTTATAAAGCTAATGTAAGATCACTAATAATTGAATCGATCCTTAAAATCTTATTGTCCAGTTCTGGATAATTTGTTAAAATTATATCCCCTTAAAGCATTCAGTCTACCTGAAAAATTGGTTTCCTGATCACTTGGGCCATAATTAAATACCTGTTTCTGCTTTTCGTGTTATCGTTTTGATGTATTTCCGTCTTTCAAAATTTTAGACTGCTCGGTAATTAAATTTGGTGTACTTAAATTTTGATTGTCGTGTGTATTGAGTAGGTATACTTCAATCCGTGACTTGCATGTTCATACTTTGCAGATCTGGGGAATCAAACAGAAAATCGTCTGGAGGATGTGGGGTTTTTTCCCGATAAGCTGGGGGGACTTTTCCTTGTATATTCCTTTACACCATCACTATCACTGTATGATTTTAAAGAGTAATTTAATAAGTTTAAATTCAGTTTTGTTAAATTTTAAACACTCGATATCACCGGTCGAAATATATACCTCTGGTTTGATTGAGTACCAATACAGAACTGCATCAGTATCCTTATCAATCGTTTTTCATTGAACAACCCTGAAATATTTTAAAGAATTGTCATTAAAATTGCAACATTAACATTAAAAAAATACCATAAAGCCGTTGTGTAATAATAAAAATTCTTGAAATTGTTGAACAATAGAACATAACCAAATAGAACAGTTGTGATTTATTACCTAATAGTTGAGGAGAATTTTGGTACTCCTAGGATATTAAAGTCCTATAATAATTTACATAGTTAGAAAAAAGCATTAACGTATACATCATATTTTTGTCATTTTATGTTACTCCGCTAAATTTTGTTATGTTCTGAACAAACCAAGTTTACTCCGAGATTCCCAAACTTAATCAATTCGCGGCTGACTTACAAGTTAGGCATATTATCCCAACTCCCTAATTTAAATATATGTACAATGTCAACATTAATCAGAAACAGAAACGAAAACAACTTTTAATTAAGTTTCACAATAAGAGGCTTACAGATATAAAATAAGGGGAAAAAACAAATATTTCAAAATATGAAAGTACTTAGTAGCATTATTCTTATTGTCAATTGATCGTTAAATATTTAAAAATTTAACTTCACAAAAAAAGTAGTTTAAAATTAAGTGACAACAATTTTTACATTGACGAACTTGTAGATTGTAGATTTCAATCGTTAGTGGCGTTCGTTTGGAATCGCAGAGGTTTAAGATATTTTATTTATTAAACATTTTCTTCGTAAAGATGAAGTCTCTTTTCAGAAATCACGATTTATCACTTAGTACCAAAATCTTTATCATCAGATGCTATGTATTTTTCACATTATTATACGGAGTAGAGGCATTGACGCTCTCTGAAGCTTCTTTAGGAAAGCTCAGGGCCTTCGAGATGTGGTGTTACATTACCTTGTGTATACATTATGCAGTGTCTGTTGCACATTTAACAAAATCTTAGCCAATACAATGCGCATGTAGATTTTCACAATCATCCCACCAGATTTAACAATATAGCCCAGTCTGGTTATACAAAAATCATCGATTTCACGGCAAAATGTTTCGCAGATATCTGAAGCTTTTAAGACATAGGTGGGGGTTACTGGAAGATGAATATATAAAAAGATACTCCTATTTTTACCTTGCGTTTTTTTTAAACAATAATTTATGGTCAGAATTTGATTTTTTATCTATAGTTAAGTTATCTATATATAAGTTTTTTCCCTTATAATTTAAATAAACAATATTTATACCATTTTTTTATATCAAGAATATCTTTATTTTCCCGTTTTTTCACTTAAAATTGATAAATAATTTACGGAGATATTTGCAAAAAAGCAGTTTTTTGCACTAATTTATAAATTTAATTAATTTTTTTATTAAAAAAATAAATTGTTATTAATACATTTCAACATTGAGGAATTACAGTCCTTTAAATTGTGCGAAATTTCTCCCCGATCGGTCAAATAGTTTAAAAGTTATTCAATTTGTTTATCCCTGGGACTAATTATTCAAACCATTGAACTTGCCCTATGAATAAAGCTAGACACATTTAACAAATTTCATAGGATTCTTTAAGACGTATACTATCTCAGAAATTAAATGAATATTGAGTTTTCATCGAAATTATTTACAAAATAAACGTTTGAAAAAGGGGTATGTTTTTTACTTATAAACAATTGTAATAACTTTTATATTTTTCAAGCTACAGACTTGTACGTACAACCATTAGATAGCTGGTAAAAAAACTCACATTTAACAAAAAAAATAAACCTTCTATAAACAATAGGAACGAAGTTACCGACAATTTTTTTGTTAATTATATCTCCATTGTTTATAAACATTAAGAAGTAAAATTTGCACAAATTTTGAATGAAAATCTAAACTTTATATTGAATTTTATACTTATAAAATTCATCCAATTTTTCGAAACTTAAAACCTTTCGAAACGAAGTTACTTTCGAAAGATCGACATAGGAAAGTGGAGGGGAAACTGTTTTAGCTCCTTGCTGCAAAATTTAATATTATGGTTACGGATTTATCATTCAAAAGCTTCAACAGTTCTGTAGGAATTTCATCAGGTCCATTTGCTTTTCGATTTTTAGCGTTTCTTATTGCGTATTCTACTTCTTCTTTCAATATGTCTGGCCCAGTTGCATTGATTATCTGAGTTAAGTTGTTTCTATCGTCTTCAAATAATTCATTCAGGTATTCTGTCCATCTTTTCATTTTATTCTCTAGATCTACAATAAAATTTCCATATTTGTCTTTAAGTTTACCTATTTGGCATTTCTCTATGCTTCCTGTTATCTCTTTTACTTTTTTGTGCATATTGAACGCATCGTACTTTTTCTCATAGATTTCCATTTCTTCACATTGATCTTTAATCCACTCCTCTTTGGCTTCTTTTATTCTCTTTTTTATGTGTTTATTTATTTCTTTGTATTTGTCTGGGTAATTCTTCATGTTTCTTCTTTGTTCCATCAAGTCTAGTATATCTTGTGTCATTCACCCCTTATTCTTTGTTGTTTATTTTTGTAAGATGTTTCTTTCCTGCTGTTTGTATAGCTGTATTTATGAACTTTAATTTTTGGTTAACGTTGTTTGTATCGTTAATTTGTTGCTACACTGAACGGAGGTTTTCTTTTATTTCTTCTCCTGTTTCTTGTCGTATATTTTTGTTTCTAAGTTTATTTAAATCTAGTGCCTTTCTGTGTGGTCTTCTAATCTTTCTTGGTCTCGCCTCTATCAAAGTAACTACCGGGTTATGATCTGAGCCTATATCAGCTCCTGGGTACGTCTTAGTACATTTAACAGCATTATGATACCTCCTTGGTATCATAATGTAGTCTATTTGATTTCTCACTATTTTTTCTTTGGTGTATGTTGCGGAGATGTCCATGTATATAACCGTCAAGGAGGTAATTTGAAAAAGGTATTTGATATTACGAAGTCTTCACTTTGGCAAAATTGAATCAATCGATCTCCTCTGTCATTTCAGAGAACAAAGAGGTCAAAAACGAAATGTATGGACATTTCGTTTTTGACCTCTTTGTTTCAATGAGTTTTTTACTTTTGTAAATGTACTATGTTTATTTACCTGCTTAAATTCGTCTGGGATATCAAAAATACGACCTTCTGGAGTCTCGATTGAGGCAATACAGATTTCATTTGATTTGCTGTCTGATGATCCTAGCATTATAAATTGGAATCTCAATTTTTACATGACCAAAAATATCGTTCTGAAGCTATTTTCTTGTGGCATTTTAAAGTAATTAATATGTGAATGGGAATAAGCCACAAATAAAGATTAAAGTAAGTTTATTGACGTTTCAATTTCCACTTCTGAAATCGTTCTCAAAATACAAACTTTAGTGTAAAGTTTTTTTTTACACTAAAGTTTGTATTTTGAGAACGATTTCCGAAGCGAAAATTGAAACGTCAATAAACGTACTTTAACCTTTAATTGTGGCTTATTTCCATTTAAATAGTAATTACTTTAAAATGCCACAAGAAAATAGCTTCAGAACGATATTTTTGGTCATGTAAAAATTGAAAAACTATATTTTTGGTCCATACATGTTCTAATTACACTATTTACACAAAATTTTACCTGAAATTAAAGAAACGACATTCAATGTCACTAACTGTCAATGTAACAATCCTAACCACAAATAAAAGCTGACAAGTTTTTAAATATGAAGATGACAGAAGTGGCTGTGTCTAATTCGGTAGAGCGCGGCAATATTTAAATGATAAAATTATATATATATATATATATATATATATATATATATATATATATATATATATATATATATATATATATATTGATATGATTGGTGTTTAAAGAAAATAATTTATAAGTTATATACTAGATAATTTTAGATATAACAAGTATTTGGTTATTTTAAGAAGTTATATACTAGAGAATTTAATAAAAATATATTTATGTGAGGGCATTTTTAAGAAATTAGCATATAAAAAGTATTTTTTTATTTTAGTAATTATGATGTTGTAGATATATTTAAGTGAGCCATGTGACTAGGCAACCAGATATACATACTCTGAAGTGACGTTTAAGAATAATTACGAATATAAAGTGGGGTTATAATGCTAATATGTTGTTTAAAATGTGTAATTTATTAAATTAAAATGTTTAATTTATATAAGTTACCGATTTAAATGTATACTCTGATCTGAAAAGCCTAAATGCCAACAAAATTCTCGATAGATAAGTAAGGAATTCTCTAGATCACCGGAGATGGCTTTGTTTGCGAAATGGTTTGTTCCAGAAAATTCAGACTCAATTCATGTAATTAATAGAACAAATGGAACATGATTTGTTACCAGATGGTTCTGGAACATTCAAAAAGATATAAGTACCCGGTGATTTGGATTCAAAGTCAGTCAGAAAGTTTAAGTCAAGCAGTCAGAAAGTTTAGTAAGAAAGTCGATTCAGTTAGTTATGAGTTTTTTTTAGTATGAAAATTAGTTAGAGGCAGTCAATCAGTTACAATTGTTCAATATAGTGAGTTAAATCAATATTAAGAAACAGTATAAAGAAAATAATATTGAAGATTAAAAATTATGTTATGTATAAATGATGATAATGGAAGAAGTATTAATTGAATATTAAAATTAAATGATATTTTGGTGATTGGATATTGATATATTGAAAAGAAGAATAAAAATAAATGCTGTTGCTGGTTTGCTTGGTGGTTTATAAATGCTGTGAAGAAAAATATCTTAAATTGGTGGAAGCTGATAATTGGAAAAAGTAATTTCACAAAAACAGGGATAACCGAAGCTGAGAAGAAGACATTTGAGTGGTGATTATAATCTATATAGTGGAAAACAGTTCATTTAGGCATTCAGTGACAGAAAGGTACAAAATTTTGTTAATATAATTTAGTTAGTGTCATAACAATTTCAAGATATTTTGTTTAAATTTTACATTGTCTATAGAATTTAATTAGTTTCATAAGATTTTCAATTTAAAGATAGTTTATTTTAAATTTACATTGGCTAGGTTAGATATATATGTGTGTTTCATAATAGATATAATAAAGATAATTTAAAAAAGTACTTACAAACTAATTCTTTGAGGACCGCGATAAAAACCCTATATTATTAAAAAATACTCATTGCTCATCATTCAAACAAACAATACATCATACAATTTGGCGCCCACCGCGGGGCTCTCTATTTAAAAGAATTAGTTTGGGAAGATAAGTGCTCTCATATAATTAAATTAATTATCAGTAGAAAGAAAAAATTATAGATTTTATTTTTAATTATATTTGAACAAGTAAAGTCTCAAAATGTCTCAAGGAAAGAAAGGTACAAGAAGCAAAAAGAATGAAGAAGATGTGGAAGTAGAAACACAACCTATACAAGAGGAGAGTTTAGTTCAAGTTCCACAAGATACTGCAGAAATGAATCCAGAAAGAGAGGAAAATGTCAATATGGCAGCTTTGATGTCATTAATGATGCAGATGCACAAGACAATGGAAGAGAATTCAAAAGAAATCAAAGAAGACATGAGAAAAATAGAACAAAAAATGGAACAGAATTCAAAAGAAGTCAAAGAAGACATGAAAAAAATGGAACAGAAATTGGAAGAGAATCATAGAAAATTAGAAAAGAAAATAGAAGATAATAATAATAAAATTGTAAAACAAATGGAAAAACAAATGGATAAAAAACTTGAAGCTGCAGAGAAAAAAGTAGCAAATGAAATAAAAAGTATACGGAATGACTACAAGAAAAGGATAGACAATGAGAGGACAGAAGTAAAGAGGATTATTCAAGATAATAAGATAGATATAGAACAGAAAATAGAGTTGCCGAAATGTAACTTAGAAGTAAAAATTAACGAAGACAGGAGAAACGCAGAAAAAAAATTAGAGGATATACAACAAAATATCCAAATAAATAGTAATCAAATAAGAAATGTGGAACAGAGAATAGATGATATTTCACAAATGAGAGACATAGGGAGACCTTACTTAAATTTAACAAATGAGACTGGGATTAAATTCTCTGGTAATATAAAAAATTTGCATCCTAGAGTATACATAAATAGTTTAAAACATAAATTAAGATTTGTGAATAATATTAATGATATTAAAGATTATATTAGAATGACATTAAATGACAATGCAGCAACTTGGTTTGCTAGTATTGAAAATGATTTAGATAATTTTCAAACATTTGAAAATAAATTTTTAAATTATTATTGGGGTGAACTAGAGCAAGCTAAGTTTAGAGAAATTCTATATTTTGGAAAGTATAATCAAAATTTAAAATCAAATATGGTAGATTATGCATTGAAACTGATAACAGTTGCAAAATATTTAGAACCACCACTTAGAGAGGATGAAACAGTCTTAAATGTATCTAGACATTTTGATGCTGATGTTGTGCAAACAGTAACTGTACAAAATATTCAAACAATAGAGAGTTTTATTAATTTTATTCAAAGAATACAAAGAGGTAATATGACAAGTAATAATAATAACAACAAAAAAAACAATAATAACTTTCAATATAATAAAAATGATAATTAACAATATAGACAATCATATAACAATAATACTAGGTATGGTGATAGTTTACAAAATTTTAATAATAATAACAGTAATCAAAATAGACAGAACTTTAATAACAATACTAGTTATAATAGACAAAATTTTAATAATAATACTAATTATAATAGACAACATTTTAATAACAGTACTAATAATAATAGACAAGATTTTAACAATAGAAGAAATACAGAGCGACCTAACTATAACAGACAGGTAAATTGTGTTCGAAGGAATAGAAGCTGCGAAGACAGGGAACGAAGTAGTACAAGGCAGGAAAATGTGAGTAGAAGTCATAGTAGGGAAAGACATAGGACATCAGATCCAAGTGGTCAGATACAATCTGACAATTCTAATAATCAAAATTTTGTTCAGTAAACTTTCTGAATTACAAGTTAGGCCATTGCTATTATGAAAAACCTTCTGAATTTATTTCTCTAGATGAAGATAAAATTATTGAATCTATTAATTTAATTTATATAAATGCTTTGGCCAACAATAAAATGATTAAAATTATGATAGATACTGGTTCAGAAAGTACTTTAGTCTCGGAGAATTTTCTTTTTAATACATTAAAACTATCAGATATAATAAAGATTCCAAAAATTAAAATTGTTGGTGCAAATAATAAGAAGTTGGGTGAAATTGATAAACTAGCCAATTTTAAAATTAATATTCTTAATAAAGAAATTAATATGCAAGGATTTATTGTCAAAGATTTATGTGTTGATATATTAATGGGAAATGATGAATTGGAAAAGAAGAAAGTAAAGATAGATTTTGAAGAAAAAATGGTAACTTTGGAAGGGCAAATAATTAAATTTATGCAGAAAGATGAGGTGGAAGAAGGAATAAGAGTTGATAGGATATTATTAAAAGAAAATAATGATGTTTATAAAGAAGAAATGTATTTTGATGATAGGGATATGTCCAAAAAGAATGTGAAGAATAATTATTGTAGTGAATATTTAAGGAATGGAAATTTTAAGCAGATGGATGCCTACGAGGTGGAGTGCGTAAAATTGGAAGCAAGGAATAATGAGTACATAATGAAGAATAATTTTATTTATAAAGAAGAAGATATGATTAAAGTTTTAAATTGCCCTGAAGAATATAAATCAATAGTCATTTCCATATTGCAGCAACACAAGGGACTTGTCAATAAAGAAAATAGAATTGCACAAAATTATATCCATAGTATAAAAGTTAAAGAAGAAAAAGATTTTAAAACAAAATTATACCCAATACCATATAAATACAGAGAAGAAGTAAACAACACAATTAATAATATGTTAGAAGATGGAATACTAGGAAGAATTACAGAAATGTCATTTTTCACTAATATCGATTTACAGCATAGTTTCTGGTTAATACCTCTAGAAAGAAAAAGTAGACAGTATACAGGATTTCAGATAGATGGAGTAGTATATCAATTCAAAGTAGTACCATTTGGACTTCAATCATCTTGTAGTGCTCTATGTAGATGTCTTCATGATATTTTGTATCAATATGAACATTTTGTAATTCACTACATTGATGATATCTTAATTTTTTCTAAAACGGCTGAAGATCATGAGAAACACCTAAAAATTATAATAAATAGATTAGACAAAGTTGGACTAAAAATAAATCAAGAAAAATGTACATTTTTTCAAAAAGAAGTAATATATCTAGGTTATAAACTTAACACTAAGGGAATCGAAATGGATCCAGAACGGACACAAGTCATTCAGGAATATAAAACACCACACAATTTAAGAACTTTAAGAGGATTTATTGGAATAATTAATTATTATAAAAGGATGATACCAGATCTAAGTATAAAAGAAATTCCATTACTTGAACTACTAAGAAAAGGTGTAAAATGGAGATGGGATCAGAGAAGAGAACTAGCATTCCAAGAAATTAAAAACATTTTTCTGTCAAATTTAAAAATATATTATCCTGACTACACACAGCCATTCATATTAAGAACAGATGCATCCATAGAGAGATTATCAGGGGTATTATTACAAATACATGATAGGGTCGAATACCCAATACAATTCATTTCAAGAATTACAAAGCCACATGAAAAGGGTTACTCAGTTTCAGAATTAGAACTAGCAAGTATTATACATTGTGTCACAAAATTAAGATTTTATTTGTTGGGTAATGAATTTACAATAGAAACAGATCACCAAGCTTTAACATCTATATTAAATAACAAATATGGAAACAGTAGAATACATCGGTGGAGTCTAATATTGAGTGAATACTCCTTTGAAATCAAATACATTTCTGGAAAATCCAATATAATGGCAGATGCTTTATAAAGGTTACAAAATACATCACAAAAAGGGCAGCGAACAATAAAAATTGGATTAAATCAATTAGTAGAAAGTACAGGATTATATTCTAAAGAAGAAATTATAAGAGATCAGATCAATTTGAGTGAAAAACAAAAAGTCCTTAAGAAAGATGGAGTTTATTATAAAATAATAAATGGCATAGAAGTATATGTAATAACTAGAACTTTAGCAAGGAAAATATTGAAAAATTTACATAATAATTACATGCATATTGGTTCAAGAAAGCTATGGATGCTATTTAGGGACAATTATTTTGCAAAGACTGACATAAGTATAGCAAAAGAAATTACTACCCAATGCCAAATATGTCAAATAAACAAAGAAAAGAATTTCAAAAACCAGAACACCTATAGATCTAATGTTGTATATGAAAAACTAAATACAGTGTCCATGGATTTTATTTCAAATTTAGTTCCAAGTCCAACAGGAAAAAAGCATATACTAGTGATAGTTGATTTATATACAAAATTTATTAAACTATATCCCTGCTCAAGAACAAATGTTAAAACATTAAAATTATATATTAATCAATTTTTCGAAGAAATAGGACCATTTAGAAATTGCATAATAGATAATGCTAGATATTTTAACAACCAAAAATTTCGAGCATTTTGTGAGAAAAAGGGAATCAACATTCATTTTACAAGTATCAGACATCCTCAGGCAAATCCTGCAGAAAGATATATTAAAGAAGTTATAAAATATTTAAGAATAGTGTGCCAAGATCAACATGAAACGTGGCAGCAACATATACCACAAGTAGAATATTTTTTAAATAATACACATAATTTAAATACAGAGGAAGTACCAGAATATTTAATGTTTGGCCATATAGGAAACAGAAAATGGATTAGTGAATATAATCAGGATATGTTAGAACAAGTAATGCAGAAAGTGAATAACCGAATTAGGAGGAAAGCTGAAAAATATATCAGAAGACAAAATCGAAGAATAAAAAAACCAATCACATTTCAAAAGGGAGATAAAGTGTTAATTCGTTTACTTAGAAAAAGTAATGTTAAAGAAAATCGTTGTAAGAAATTAGAACCAATGTGTGAAGGTCCATACAGAATTGAAAATCAGAATGGACTAAATAGTTATGTGTTAATAGATGCAGAGAACAGACTACGAGGCATGTTCCATATCAACGACATTTTTAAGTATTATGAAGAGAATGAATAATGTTTTCTATACTTTTAATATTAATAATAACAACTGTTACTGATATATCCATTTTATTCAATAGACTTGATTTGTTAAAAAATGGTAGATTTCATTATAGTGAATCAATTTGACATCATACTTGTAGTCTTGTACATATGGAAATTATTTTGTACCCTAAAAATCATAATTTGGGGTTAGATACAAAATTGATTTTATAAATGTCTTTCTAATATAATAAAGTATAAAACTTACCAATTTATATGGATGAAAGCCTTTTGAATGGAAATAATTCCTAGATTTGTATCCTAACATCCATGGTAAAATGTAGTAAACACAAAAATATAAACACAAAAACTTCCATTTGACATGACAGTTTGACATAGACAGTGAACAGGGATGTATCTAATAGAACACATTTTAAATAAAAAAAAATTGAATTAATAATTTACTAAGGTATGTAGATAAGAAAAATAATATTTAAAAAAATAATGAGTAAATTATTTATTTTAAATATTATTTTGGGGTATTGATATGATTGGTGTTTAAAGAAAATAATTTATAAGTTATATACTAGATAATTTTAGATATAACAAGTATTTGGTTATTTTAAGAAGTTATATACTAGAGAATTTAATAAAAATATATTTATGTGAGGGCATTTTTAAGAAATTAGCATATAAAAAGTATTTTTTTAGTAATTATGATGTTGTAGATATATTTAAGTGAGCCATGTGATTAGGCAACCAGATATACATACTCTGAAGTGACGTTTAAGAATAATTACGAATATAAAGTGGGGTTATAATGCTAATATGTTGTTTAAAATGTGTAATTTATTAAATTAAAATGTTTAATTTATATAAGTTACTGATTTAAATGTATACTCTGATCTGAAAAGCCTAAATGCCAACAAAATTCTCGATAGATAAGTAAGGAATTCTCTAGATCACCGGAGATGGCTTTGTTTGCGAAATGGTTTGTTCCAGAAAATTCAGACATGTAAATAATAGAACAAATGGAACATGATTTCTTACCAGATGGTTCTGGAACATCCAAAAAGATATAAATACCCGGTGATTTGGATTCAAAGTCAGTCAGAAAGTTTAAGTCAAGCAGTCAGAAAGTTTAGTAAGAAAGTCGATTCAGTTAGTTATGAGTTTTTTTTAGTTTGAAAATTAGTTAGAGGCAGTCAATCAGTTACAATTGTTCAATATAGTGAGTTAAATCAATATTAAGAAACAGTATAAAGAAAATAATATTGAAGATTAAAAATCATCATTATTATATATCATCATTTATACATAACCAAGATGATAATAATTATGTTATGTATAAATGATGATAATGGAAGAAGTATTAATTGAATATTAAAATTAAATGATATTTTGGTGATTGGATATTGATATATTGAAAAGAAGAATAAAAATAAATGCTGTTGCTGGTTTGCTTGGTGGTTTACAAATGCTGTGAAGAAAAATATCTTAAATTGGTGGAAGCTGATAATTGGAAAAAGTAATTTCACAAAAACAGGGATAACCGAAGCTGAGAAGAAGACATTTGAGTGGTGATTATAATCTATATAGTGGAAAACAGTTCATTTAGGCATTCAGTGACAGAAAGGTACAAAATTTTGTTAATATAATTTAGTTAGTGTCATAACAATTTCAATTTTGAAGATATTTTGTTTAAATTTTACATTGTCTATAGAATTTAATTAGTTTCATAAGAATTTCAATTTAAAGATAGTTTATTTTAAATTTACATTGGCTAGGTTAGATACATATGTGTGTTTCATAATAGATATAATAAAGATAATTTAAAAAAGTACTTACAAACTAATTCTTTGAGAACCGCGATAAAAACCCTATATTATTAAAAAATACTCATTGCTCATCATTCAAACAAACAATACATCATAACAATATATATATATATATATATATATATATATATATATATATATATATATATATATATATATATATATATATATATATATATATATATACATCTAGCGGTTAATGTAAGCTCCGTTCTAAAACGGTATTATACTAACTCCAGGCGAATATACACCGTGTATATTATTATCTGGGTAGCGCTTTATGTGGACTCCGACCAACACGTCGGATTAAGTGGACTCCGTAATAGGTTAAAACACTTTTGGGATCCGTGTACATTTCTTTTCGTACACAACTAAACTCCTCCGATGTTGCCAATAATTTGATTAGTAGTAGATTTTTAAATTTTACAGCAGGTACGTTTTGGATCTTCAAATTTATTTAAATATCAATTAATTTAGTCATCGAGAAATTTCACAAATACGTACTTGGTTATTGTAGTTAAATATTTTATGGTGGTAATTTATATTACTTGCTTTAATTATAGATAAACTTAAATTAGTGTCTATTATAAACTTTGAAAAGGCAAGGGTCCATTTTTATGTACTAGTATGTTTTTTAATGCATTGAAACATTTATTATATTATAAATGTACGTTCCGATGTTTCGATTGCTTATCGATTGTTTATGACGAATAAAATATTTGTTTCATGAAGTAGTAAAATTTGAATTATAACAATTTATAAATCATTCTTAAAATTCCAATTTTTTACTGTCTAATTTCAGTATTTCGATTTTTAAATGTAGGGAATTCAATATCCTATATACTATATTTTAGATACACATAAACACATAGATACACTTATGGCAGATACTAAAAGAAGAAATATTTCGGTACCTTAGTGTAACTTGATTCTCGGCAACATATCTATTACAATTACATATAATATGTTCGGTCTTATTGTTTTAAATGCTTTGTGATTGTACAAGCTATCATTATTACAACTTTACATAATTGTGTTTTTGTATCTTTCACTGTCAGGCATATCAAAATTTAATATTTAATTTAGAAGTAAATGTATATATAATATTCTTTTTTTTGTCATTTGGTTTAAATATAGATCACTTATATTCTTCTTGCTTATTTATTTTTATTCGTAATACTTATTAACGTACTTAATAACGTACCCGTTTTTGCAAAAAGCAACAACGGATACAAAAGATATCGGGTATCAGGGGTTGTATTTGTCAATCTAAATGCCACTTACGACATATATAATTAGAGGACATTTCTCCAAAACTGTATGACATCGCCTTAGATAAAAACATCACGTGTTTTATCCGCGTATATCTACAGAACAGAAAATTTTTCGTATCATTCAATGGTAAGATGAAGAACGCAGATGAATGGTCTCGCTTGGGGTAGCGTAATGGCACCTACACTGTATTACATTTACACAAATGATTAACCGATACCAGTAGATACTAGGACTTTCATGTAGACGATACATTGCACAACCAAAACTTTTGTTGCTGAAGTGAAAAAAAAATCTAAATGATGCCTTAAATATAATAAAAATAAACTACGAATTAATTTTAAGCCAAACCCCGAAAAATCTTAGGAGCGCTCCTTTAATTTGTCTAAGACAGGCGCTTTCACAAAACTGAATATCTAATCTAATATAAATCTAATATAATCTATAATCAAATAAAAATACCTTTTTTTTTAAACGCATCTACCACGCAGAGGCATTAGCGTATTTAGATTAATGTTACACTTGATACAAATAGTGTATATATATTAGTTTACAATTAATAATAATAATATGTATGTGTATTACAATGTATGTTTTAAATCTTATGAAGAAGTTGACAGTCTTTAAGATAAGAAATTATTCTTTGGGTATCTGTATTTTCTTCTAGGGCAGTTGGGTATGCTATATTTGAGTCGTTCACTGTTATATTTAGGACACTGTATTAAAAAATGTTTTACCGTTAGAACATGTTTGCACACTTCACAAACTGGTTTATTTTTGCGCTGTAGTAAATAGCCATGAGTAAGTCGTGTCTGGCCGATACGGAGACGGGTGTCATCAGGTGCCACCAATCACGCACCTCGATGTGCATCGCCCTTCCTTCTGGAACTTATAATTAAATTTAATTGGTTGAGAAATGAAAAAGTTTCATATAAAAGTTAATTTATCTTTAAATATGGGACATTTTCGGATCTCAAGTCAGTATGGTTTTACCCGTCTAGGGTAGCTCCCTAGAGCACTTTGCTCGAAGGGCTCTGCGAATTTTCTAAGACTCCGAAGCTGAGTTTTTTTCTTCTTAGAAAACCTGTGTTTTATTTCTACAAAAGTAAATAAACCATAAAGGCATTGTCTTTTTCAAGACAATGCCACAATAAGGGCGTACCGGCTAACTACGCAATATTGCAACATATTGCGCAATAGTTTAAGACATTAATAAACATGGAAACTTGCACCAAGATGCTATCGACTTTTCATACGTTTATTAATTACACCGGAGACGACACGGGTAAGCATCACATGCTCTCTTCTGTCTTTTACTTTTGGTTTCCAAAGATATGGATGTTTGTTAACTTCGTATAGCCTTAATGGAGTGTTGTTCCAAGTTTGTTGCCATTTTTGAATTATTTTTTGTTTTAAGTATGGTTTTAAATCGTTTTGTACCATTATGTTACTTTCTTCGGACATCAGGTTAGTTGGTGCGTTTTTAGCTAGTTTATCTACAACTTCGTTACCTTCAATTCTGACATGAGAAGGCACCCATAAAAAATGAACTTGGATGTTCTTATTTAAAATGTTTTTAAGTTCTTTTTTAATAAGAAGTAGAAGGGGGTTGTCTTTTTAGAATTGCGAATAATTCAGACGAAAAGATGGTTGTAATGGCGCAGGGTTGCGGATTGAGGAGGTATCATAAGTTTTTGGAAATTGAAAATTTAATTTGGATAAGTATGAGCGTATACGAAAGTAAAAAGGATGATCAATTTGATGTGTTTGAAAATTTATTTGTAAATCGATCAGCAAAAACGTTATGCAGAACTGGATTATTTCGGTTTCATGACACCGCTGCTGCATATGTTAGGCTTATCGGAAAATATGAATTTTACTACAACGAAATATAAACAATTTATGAAAATTTGATGATTTGAAGGAAAAAAATCAGTTGCCTGTAAAGTCGGTTTTACGGGCGAAGATTTTACGTGACAACGTCTTTTTCTCGGTAGAATATTTATTGATATGAATATTATTAAATTGCACAATAGGAACAAGGAATTGAATGAAAATAAGAATTGCACAAATTTTAACTATAGAAACATATTTTGTTAAATATATAATATATAATATATAATAATAATTTACTTAACACTATCAACATTTGTCAATAGTATGACATAACCTATAAACTCAGTTTCTCAACTTTTGTGTCAATCTAACAATTAATCAATCAATCATAATTTACGATAATGAAATATTAGTGTACAATTATTTACCTTAATAATGTGGAAATAATGTCGAATTAATTTGAAAAATTATAATACCAACATAAAAACAAAAATAAAAGAGGCTCTTTGAGAAAGAAAAATAGACACACTTTATTAAAAGAGGTAAAAGTAAAATGCTAAGAAAAAAAATGCTTATATAAAATGAAGACCTAAAAGTCCGCCGGAGGGTTTGAAACAGATGTGAAAGAGGGCAAAAACCAAATCAAAGAATTGATTGAGATTAAGTACATCCCTAGAGAAGAATGAATAACATATCTCAGATAAATAAACGGAACAACAGAAACTGAGTATACACTTGTAACTCCAGAAATATCATTAAATTAATTAACGCAAATCGTACGAACTGAAATACAAGAATTCATCACACAGTTAAAAAATAGAACCCCCACGAAAAAAATACAGTAGAGTATAACTACTTTTGTACTCTAGCATTATGGTAAGAAGTTAAAAATATAAATACCTACATAATTATATTACCGAAAAGTTAATAAAAACTTCTGTTCGTTAGCGGCAAGAGAAAGCGTATATCAGAATGTATTATGAAAAATTTTGTTAATAATACAGTATGCAATATAATATAATGACAAGAATACTTTTATATCTTTCCTTATGGCATATTTTTAAAACAAAGCTTCTATACTGGCATTGTATTACTTTTTCTCTCTACAGTAAAATGCTGAGGTGAGCGTCACGGAACTAGCGCCACAAGATGGCGTCGTGAAGGGTAGCTTCATAGAATAGCGGCTCTTGGCATCGATTCACTACTCTTGATCAATTCGTTTTTAGTCATCATATATTTACTCTTAAAATAACTAACAAAATATAGACCTTAAATGAGAAGTAAAAATTAAAAGAATAATATGTCACTAAAAGACTTGATTTGTAACGATTATCAAAATTTAATAAAAGTCATAAATGCCATCCGGTTAATAACAACATTAAATCGTCTGTCAATAAAAAATGTAAAGAACAATGGGACAACACATAGTTTGGATTTAGAGGTGGATTGGGAACAAAAGAGGAATTGTGCGCAATGGTGGTACTATTACAAACATGAAGAGATTATAATGAAAGCCTATTCTTATCTAATATAGATTTTCAAAAGTATTTGACACAGTTCAACCTGGTAAGCCCATACATGCATTAAAACACATAAACCTAGATACCAAGATATTAATTTAATAAAAAATCTACTAAAATCAAACAGCGGTCATGCGGGTGAAAGATGAGACAAATCAAGCAGAAATTCAAAAAGGAGTCAGCCAGAGATGTTTGTTGTGATGTGAAATGTCACCACAATTATTTAATGTGTACTCCCAACTACTATTTTAGGAGACACTATGGGAAAGAAGTAAGGAATGGAGTGAGCATCATTAATAACAAAAAATTTGCATACTAAACCCCAATTATGACAGAAAATATAGATGATTTACAAATTCTTATATAAATCATTAACAGATAAAGCAAAAAGATAGGACTAAACTAAACAGATAAAAGTCAATGTTTACAAATTATAAATTGAGTATGGTTATTAGATTGAGATCGTCGAATGTTATGTATGGTTGCAACTGCTCTATAGGGTAGAAGCTTGGACCCTGAAAGCCAAATCTGTAAACAAATTGAAGGCATTCGAAATCTGGCTATATAGGCGTATTCTTAAAATTCCTTGGACTGTAAAAGTCTCAAACGAATTGTCTATCTGGACATCGTATCTGGGCTACATAGTTCCAAACGATAAATACTCTCTTCTACGCGTCATCATGCAAGGAAGAGTAGAGGGAAGAAAAGTCTTGGGAAGAAAGACAAAATCTTTAAATCTCAAAAAGAATATCTAAAGTCAAATTTAACACGATTTCAAGCCTTGTAGTGAAATTTTGTTTCTTGTTACAATACCGGATCCTAGAAAATTTTAAATACATTAAATTAAATCTCTCGTAAATTATAAAGCCTATTCTTAGATTAAAATAACAGACTTCTTAGTATTATGATATGTAGTATTGTGATAATGTATAGGTGTCAGTATTCTTTTAAAAGAGATTTATAGATTGGTATATAAATTTCACGGTCATGTTTCATACGGTTTTATCTTTCATACAAACATTAAAAACCTTAAAAAGTTTCATTTTACATACAATTAGCACGTTGGCTCTGAAAATGACCTATAAATATGCATTGTTAAAAATCGTATAGATTTATCAATTTAAAATGTTCTTTGTCGTCTTGATTATTTATCTCAATTCGTTCCTAATTAAGCACATGTTGTCCACAAGGTACCTCTCTCATTTTTTAATTACTACTTTTTTTTACCTTTTTGCCATAGTTTTCCTCATTTTCTTTATTCATATCGATTTCACTCATAACGAATATTGGGTAGTTTATTGTTTCATGAAACTTTCTCCTTATATGTCCGTATCATACAAGTTGTCTAGTTATTATAGCGTATATAATGTCGTATGTTAATTCCATTTTATTTAACAACAAAATACTAAAAACTTTGTTTTCAAAACTTTCACCAAATTAATGGTATCTTATCACTACAGCTGTTTCGGTAGAGTGCCTTTCTCAAGTCTCAAGTTTCTCGAATCCATCAATCATCTATTGTATTTCTTATCAAGATTTTGAAGCAGCTGTACTCCATTAGTCCATTTTTGTTGCTTTTTGTCACTGTTTCTTTTTTTTTTATTGTCATCATTACGTAGCGCTACAACACTGAGTGGGTCTTCGCTAACTACAACTTTTTTCCAAGTTGATCGATTTTCCACGAATCTTCAATGAAATGTTAATTTTCTAAGATATGATTGGATGTTTTCGCTCCATTGTATACTGAGACACCCAAGTGGCATTCTTCTGTGCTAAGTTTCTTCCATACCAGTTTTACAAGTTTGACATCTTGGCGTCTATGCATGTGTCCGATCTACCTTAAGCGATTTATTTTCCTGAACAATATCGTTATAAGAGCTTTCTTTATTCAGTATATGTTCTTATTCTATACGGATTTGTAGTGATATAATAATGAGGTTCAAAAATTTTAGAAGAATTATGCTCTGTATTTCTTTAGTGACATTATTATTAACCGTGATTATTGATCTAAGATATTTAAAGTATTCCATACTTTCGAAATTGAAGTTGTTGACTTTATTATTTTATCTAGATGTACTGAATTGCTTTCTTCTTTTGATTCGCTTGTATTTGGTTTTCATTTTGTTGATTTTAAGTGAAACATTTTTCGTACTCTCTTCACTTTGTTAATGTCGTTTGCAGACGGGAGAGAGTTTCTTATGAAATCAATATCATTAGCATATGCTAGGAGTGCTTTGTACCTTGGTCCATTAATGGATTGCATCTTAAATATGCGTTATTTCTATTTTAGTAAGCTGTTCATAAATTTTTTGAATATTTAAATCGAGAATCTGTATTTATTCGACTGTTTTATAACACAGTTTCTTGGCGCCTATTTTAATCTCTGTTTTTTTGGTTCGGTTATCATTATTACAAAGATTTTTCGGGATATCGACATAGGGAACTCGATGGTATGTCCTTAACGTTTCCATAACCAACGTTAGAATATTTGTCTTACTGTAAAGTCATGACGATTTTACTAGGAAATATAGTGCTATTTAATAATATTAAAGTTCAAGCAACAATTCCTATATGCCTTAACTTGGTACTGATATCTCTGCTCCCCGATCCCAGGTAGCAGTCAAGAAAACATTAAAACTGCTACACTCATGTTTCCTATTATCCAACGATTAGCCAGTCCAGGACTATACGCCTTATTATAGTACTGATATTGCTTCTGCCCCTCATAAGTGAATCCCCCTCACCCATTGTATTTCTTATACTTTCATTTCAATCCCTTCCAATCAAGATTTTGAAGCAGCTTTGCTCCATTAGTCCATTTTTGTTGCTTTTTGTCACTGTTTCGCCTTTCTCTTTATCATCATCGTTACGTAGCGCTATAACATTGGGTGAGTCTTCGCTAACTTTTCTCCAAGTTGGTCGATTTTCCACGAATCTGTAATCAAACGAAATGTTAATTTTTTGAGATATGATTGGAAGTTTTCTCTCCATTGCATACTGAGACGCCCAAGTGGCATTCTTCTGTGCTAACTTCCTTCCATACCAGTTTTACAAGTTTGACATCTTGCATGGCTATGCATGTGTCCGATCTACCTTAAGCGATTTATTTTCCTGAACAATATCGGTATAAGAGCCTTCTTTATTCAGTATATGTTCTTATTCTATACGGATTGGTAAGCGATATGATAATGAGGTTAAAACATTTTTTTTATTATTTTTCTTTCATATATTCGTAGTTCTTTCCTATTTTGTCCATGATTCGCATCCATGTATTAAAATAGGTCTAAAGTTTGAATTATGCTCTGTGATTCTTTAGTGGCATTATTGAAGTTATACTTCTATACGCACGGTCGGCGTTGGAAATTTGCACGGAAGTGAATCTGTGAAACCATTACATATGTAAGATAATGAGTAAGAGAGAGACATAAGATATATTTTCTCTCTCTTCCTACCTCGGGAATAAAAATGTTCCTTTTGTATATATTTAATATTATAAATATATTATATTATATTATATAATGTTATATACTTATATAATATAATATAATATATTAATATTATTATTTATGTGATATGTTTTGTATTATTTATTAAATGTTCATAATTATTTTAGGCTTTTGCATTTCAAAATAATCACTGTATGACAGACAACTGTCAATTTTGAAATCCGTTAGTATCATGTCTAATTGGCAAATCTTTTACGTGTTTGGTTCATACGCTGGTGTACGTGAGTTCGAATCCCAATATGAATTTCCTTTTTTATTTTTGAAATTATTAAAAACCTCACGTTAATGTTATTAAATACATGTAATATACGCAAAAATGCTAAATTTTAAAATTAAATGAAAATTTACAACATAATCCGAGTTGTTGGTTTTTTATTTTTATCTTCGTAAAGTAAGTTATGTATATTGGCAGTTTTAAATACTTATGAATATTGCATTTTAATTTGTATTGTATTATTATATTGAATTATGTTGCAGTGTATTGTATTGTAATTTTTATATTAATAACAAAATAAACAATGCATTTTACTGCAGAGTATGCGTAAAAAAATTTTTTTGCATTCAACTCCTTTTATACATATATGAAAATAAAAATATATATTTTCATTAAAATATTGATACAATCCTTCATTTACTATACTCCTATTACAGGTCAAATGTTTATATACAGCAAACGATGCACCATATACCTATATACCTAATTATTTTTCTCTTTCTGCTCTCTCTTACCTATAGCATTAAATATGTAATGATTGTGCAGATTGACTCCCATATAAATTTGTAACGGCGAACGCGTGTATAGAAGTATAACTTCTACCGGCAGTCCCACTGGACTGCCACACCCGTTTTTTTTATTAACCACGATTATTTATCTAAAATATTTAGAGTGTTCTATATTTTCAAAATTGTAGTTAATAACTTTAATATTTTATCGAGATTTATTGAATTGGTCTCTTTTGTTGATTCGCTTGTATTTGGTTTTCATTTCGTTGATTTTAAGTGAAACATTTTTCGTGCTGTCTTCACTTTATTGAAGTTTTTGGACGGGAGAGTTTCTTATTAGAGTTATGAGATATATATCATTGGCATATGCTAGGAGTGCTTTGTCCCTTGGGCCGTTAATGGAGTACTTCTTAAATAGGCGTTATTTCTATTTTAGTAAGCTGTTCATTAATTTTTTGACTATTTGAATTGAGAATCTGTATTTTATTCGACTGTTTTATAACACAGAGTTTCTTGGAGCATATTTTCATCTTTGGTTTCCCGTATCATTATTACAGGGATTTTGCTGGATATCGACATAGTGAACCCGGTGGTATGTACATGATGTTTTCATAACCAACGTTCAAAAATTTTTCTTACTGTAAATTCATGATTATTTTACTAGGGAATATATTGTTGTTCAATAATAATAAAGTTCAGGCAATAATTCCTATATTCTCGGTATATAACTCGGTAATGATAATTCTGCTCCCCGATACCAGGTAGCAGTCCCGAAAACATTAAAACTGCTACACTCATGCTTCTCATTATCCAACAATTAGCCAGTCCAGAACTATACGCATTATTATGGTACTAATATTGCTGCTGCTCCTCATAAGTGAATAGAATATGCAAGGAAGGTTTTGACAATTTAATAGGATTTTGTATGTTAGAATATCTGAGAAAGTAAAGAATATCTATTTGCTATCCGGATTTAATCTATAAATTAAATAATAAAATGCTATAAAATAATGCTAGTAGCAGCAAAAAATGCGGTCTAATAGTCACTAATGGGAAAATCAAATAAATGTTCTTTAACATACAAAAGAGAGGATCTAGATTAGGGCATAACGGAAGATTGCAGCGTCTTAGATATCGTAGGTAACGTTGTTACATAAGAAATAAAAGGAAATATTCAGGTAGCTAACTGATGTATATGTATATATAACCCTCTTTTAAATCCAGAAGTCTAATTCGAATCCATAAAATTAGGGTATATAAAATAGTGAGCAAACCAGTGCTAATATGTGGAGACGTGACGAGAACGTATTAATTAGACCAGGATTGCTAGAAAAGCCATCAGAGGTATTTTCCGACTTACAGAGGTCCGAGTACTAACCAATACCGAACAGAACTAATTCCAAGATCAAACACATATATAAAGATAGCAACGTCCTACAAGAAACTAAATCTCAATGCTAAAGTTGCGCTGGCTTTATCCAAAGACTATAATAACTGCATTTCCAAGTTAAATTGGGAGGATGCCCCAAGAGAAAAAATGTCCTTAGGACTTCCACAAATGAAGAGGGAGGTAACATATGGTCAGATTTAGGAATAATGAGACTATCTACCGACCCATCATATTTATCAACACCTGCTATCCTACCTACAATCAATACTTATCTGTTGTGGACTATCAAATCAATTACATATAATCAAACGAACTAGGCTTTAAAAAATTATCCTAGAAAAGGCACTTCAGAAATATTGACATAAATTTTAAAAACGCCATTTACGTGGCTGTATTTTCAAAAAGGCAATAGAATCTTGTTGCGTTCTGACTATACGATGACGATGATCTTTATATAGAAAATATAGAAAATAAAAGCAAGAGAACTATAATTATGAAACGACAAGATTACGAAATGAAAAGATTATATAAATCCCTTATATTTACACAGACTGGTTTACAAAAGGTAACCGAATGAGCATAAAAACGCAGCTGTTTTAAAAACTTAATATTATTAGACGAATTTAGGATCAATTTCACTCAAAATATGATATGCTAAAATATGATATGACAGAAAAAAAGGCAATGACTTTTACAGCTGATTGCCACATAAATATCAATGTAAATATGATAATTTAAATATGAAACCCAAATATGATGATTTTGCCACAGCATATGAATATTGTCTCGTACTCTTATATAGCAATTTGTTGTCACATTTTAACCTGTTTATTTCCTTATTATCCATATGAGTTGTAAACCGATATTACAAGCTCATTTACTTTTCACAAAGAGACTATATATTATAAGTACAGTTATTACTAAACAAATCTGACTCGAAATATCGTCTATAAGTAACAGTATGCAAAATTTAAATTTTTATGGAGTTCAAAGTAACAGCCTTCACGAAATTTGAAGTTACAATAAGACCACCGCAATCGAGCGTACTCTTACTCTGGATAATGAATAATTATTTAATCGGTTAATTCTTCAATCACCCTTTCAATATAATGTTTGTCAAATCGGTCCTTTTTAAGACCAACTATTCTACTTATGTCTATAAATAGTAAGGACATATCTACAGATACACACACTCTACTTTACTTAAGCTTATCAGACATATACGCTTAACACAAATGTGACGTATTTCTACTGCAGGAAGCAAATAGAGGGCCAAACCTAGGGTATTTGGTATTAAGCTAATCGCTGAAAATAACGAAATAAACATAATAAATGCCGGCAAAGAAGCAAAGAAAAACTTAAAATAAGAGAGGACAAAACCAGTCAGCTGAGGAAACCTTTCAACGATGTTGAGTTTGGATCCACTATCCACGTATATTATGAACAATATTACGGCTCCTGACTGAGGATCTAAACACAAAACTAATTATAAAATTTGGACAAAAAAATACAACAGTGGCTAATATCCAAAGTCTGTAGACAAGCAAAGTAAAGACAAAGTTGTTGCCTTGCTTAAACCTGACAAAAACCCCAACGACCACAAAAGCTATCGGCCAATATATCTATTTATTTTTTCAGCTATACACAATACTTCTGCATATGATCCTTAATATAAACCGATAATAGAAGGAAAACTTAAATTTAAAGATAAAAGTGGCTATATATGACAGGGTAGATCATGTTCGTCACACATACTAAATCTTGCCCAACACAACGAAGACGGATATAAAAAATATCAGACATGAGGAGTGGTATTTGTCAATCTAAATTCTGCTTACGACACCTTAAATTAAAGGACATTTCTCCAAAATCTATGTGATATCCCCTTAGGTAATAGAACAACAGAAGATTTTCCGTATCACTCAATGATAAGAAAAGATGAAGATTGAGAACGTAGAAGAACGGTCTCCTTTGGGGTACCGTAATGGCACCTACACTGTATAACATTTACACAACCCATTCCAGTAAATACTAGGACTTTTATTATGTAGACGATACATCTATTGTTGCAGAACCACAAACTTTTGTTGCTGAAGTGGAGAAAAATCTAAATCATATCTTAAACACAATAAAAATAGATTATAAATTAATTTTAAGCCAAACCCTGGAAAAAGTCAGGTGTGCTCCTTCAATGTCCCTAACAGAGAAGCTTTCACAAATTTGAACATATACCTGAACCAATAGTGTCATGAAATCATTAAACACACTTTGTAATTTACAGAACTTTGTTGAAAACTAAATGGCAAACTAGAACCAGAAAAATAGTATTCTCCGCGAACTTGTCAGCTAAAAACGGGAAGCACATCCTTTCACTCTTAAAACGTAGACGCTTAAACTCTATGCTTCTGCTGCCAAATATACCTAGCTTGTATGGGTGACATCAATACATACTTGACACGTAGATTTAGCTATAAATTAGTCAGCCAAATTAAGCGGATATTAAGACTCTCATCCATACATAAGCTCTACAATATCGTAGTTATCAATCCACCTAATATCCGAAGATAAGTAGCTAGAGAACAAAAGAAACAAAGTCTAGATTCGTAACATTCACTCCACGAATAACAACCCATTTTATGACTAGAATCGAGGAAAAACTGGCTAGTTCAACACATCTGCAAGATATACAAAAAAAAATAAGCTGCTTCTCGCCATCTGAACCCTCAAAAGGAACTTCCTTATGCTAGTTATCTTCCTTAAATCTGCCAGGAAGACTCTTGCCTGCAAACAGCGGTTAACCTGTGTGAATCTGGGGTGATAAAAGATTCATTACACTTTCTTCGTTGACTTTGCCATTCAAATCGCTCTTTTCTGAAGGGACAAGCTTTATTTATTGAACTCAACATGTAAAGTACAGTCAGTAAGCTATTACTTATAAAGATCATTGCAAATTTAACACTAGCTTCACTTATATTGACTACATATTACCCCTAAATAGGAGATAAAACATTCAGAAGTATATAATATGGGTGAAGTGGTATAATTCTTGTTAGATAAATTAAGCATTCTTCCCTTTTTTGTGCACTACTATCCATTTTTACACAAAAATATCTATTTAAGCAAATAAATATTTATTTTGAGATAACCTTCTATCCAGAATTATATGTAGTACACAGATAAAACCAGAAATAAAATAATAAAAATCTGTATACAAGATATCATAAAACATTGGATGAAATAAAAAAAGTTCTTACTTATCGAATTCTTAAATAAAACGTATGAAGACTTACTCACGTTAACAAAATACATTAGGAAATTTCCGCATATGAAAAAAATCCAATTTGGTAACGAAATCCTTTTGTATCTATAAAGCTATTTTTAGAAAAGCACGTACCTACCAAAAACAGGTAGTTAATAGTATACATATCTGTTACACACTGTAATGCGTATGAACGATAACAAAAATAAGGAGTCCATATCAACCGTTCAGACTATACGCGAGAAGTATACAGCTTAATGGCAGAGTTGCCAAACTATCAGAGCTTACTTAAACCGATATACCTATGGTTCCAATATACAGTGAAAAAGATCTAAACGACCCCTATAAGATATACACGTGAACTATGCAATATACATTCATGATACAGGGGTACTTAAGGGCTCCACAAAATTTTTAAAAATTATGAAACTATACATGTTGACGAATCGACAGAGCCAATATTATGGAATGGTCAAGTGAGCTCCGTATATCGGTGTCCAGTTGACCACGGAGCTCACTTGAACCTGAATTTTAACATGGGCGGAATCCACTTTATGCCGTAGATATATATATATATATATATATATATATATGTATATATGTATATATATATATATATATATATATATATTGTTGTACTTTTGAATGTCCATAAGAAATAAAAAACCGATATACAAATTTTATTACTTAAATTAAAATTAAAATTATTGATATTTCATAAAGACACGGGCATATAAATTTTCAAACATCCTGTATAAGACAAAATATGTATTTTAAGTTGTTCGAAGAATTGTTCATTAGGCCTCAGAGACAAGACTTTCAAATATTATCGATAAGAAATTTAAATAAGTCGGTTATTGTGGAATGGATTTACCCGGAATAAAAGTGTATATAGAAAGTGTTGGAACAATAGACCGGGATTTGCGGTGGTTTTTCTCCCCGAAAGATTATATCGGTAAAAGTTTATTAACAAAAGACATTGAATTGAGAAACAGGTATCGTTTGTAGCTATTAGTAAGAAATATTTGTAAAGCAGATAGATTTAGTTAGAATAATTAAAGAAGGTTGTTTTCTGGAATTACCCGAATGACGTTTTATAGAGAGAGTTGGTTGGTAACGATATACGTCACAGAGGTGGATGATTTTTATTGGTCAATTTTTGAATGCAAGGAGGTTGGTTTTGGCTATGAGATAGGAGAGAGAAAAAAAGGTTGGTTAGTCAGTTTTCGTCGTCCAAGAAGGAAGGAGCTTTGTGATTTGTGTTTTGTTTGAAGTTCCGAAGACGTAATTTACCGGGTGTGTTTATTTGCTGTGTAAAAGCTGACCAGTGTGAGGAACGGGGTACAGAGAGATAGAAAACCAAAGGGTATAAGAATATTAATAGCAGACGAAGCCGAAAACATTTGGAGTTGTAAACAGGCGCGGAGATTGGCACAAAAGGAGGCTGCATAGACTAACACGAGTTATTGGGTTGCAGATACAAGGACAGATAGGAGAAAGGTGTACGTCATCTGGACCATAATAGGAGCAGAAGCAGAGAAAGGATTTTTTTGTTGTGGCGTGGCCATAGAATTGCAACGGCAGAGAAGGAAAGGTCAGTCAATTTTCATTAGAGCCGGAGTGTGATTTTCATTTATTAATTAAATAAATTGAATAAATAATAGAGACAGTTAATTTTGCGATCACTTAAAAAAAAGGAATTATAAAAAGAGCTTAGTTATAACACATATTAAAAATCAATGTAAAATAACATTTGGGTCCATGATAGAAAACAACTTCTCATATATTTAAAGTTAGTATATTGCAAATATTACAGGATTGATTGTTATATAAAATTTCATTAAAATAAAGGACATCTCACATATAGTTCAGTTGAAATTCTATGTATTTTATTCAGGTCATATTACCTATCCCGATTAGGAAGCCAATTGGAAAATATTTTGAATCCACGATCAAAGGTAAATAGTACAATTTAAATAGCCTGAGATTGTAATTAATTAATGCTGATTTATTGTGATTAATTGGAGATTAGATCATTTAATAAATATAGACAGGATTTTTCCTAAATAAGCAATATAATACAATTTAAATAGCATAACAAAATGGCCCCCAACGTGTAAAGCTTTGAAAAATATTTCTAGTTGGCAAATTTGAAAGGATAGGAGTAGACGAGCAGATATTTGAAAGTTTATATGCCGGGGATAAAGCGAAATATTATGTAAAAATTGAGGACATAAAGATTTATATATTTTTTTTAAGATACAATTTACCATAATTGATTTATTCGTGATATTGACAATTTATAGGTTACCATAATTGATTTATTTGTGTGATATTTACATTTGATAATTTTACCATACTTGAATTATTTGATTGATTTTGACATTTGATATTTTACCATTTGATTTATTTGTGGGATATTGAAATTTGATACTCGTACTCAAGAGTTATTACATTTGAACAGGAAAAGTCCCGTTTGTTGCAACAGACCAGTAGAATTTTATATTTGGCGGGGATATTATTGCACAAATTTCAAAGTTTCATATTTGGCGGGGATAAATAATCTAACGAACATGTCGACCACAAGCAGTCAAAGCAAAACGCAAGAAAGGAAAGAGGATAAGATAGAAGAGGAAACAATTATTGATGAAGGATCGGATAATGAAGGAAATGCTACAATAATGGAGGAAAGAAAAGAAACAGGGATGTTAGAAAAATTATTAGCTATGATGCAAATACAGACACAACAAATACAAGAATTGTCACAAAAAATGGATAAATACCAACGGGAAACAAAACAAACACTGAGCAATATAGAGCAGCGTCTGGAAAACTATGAACAGGAAATTAAAGGATGTGTTGAGGGGATAAAGAAAGAACTGATACAACAAATAGAAGAGATTAATGAAATTAAAAATAATATGAAAGAACAAGAAATGAGAATTAAAGATAATTTGGAGCAATTAGAAATAAAATTTGAAAATGCGCTACAAGAAGACCGGAAAGAAATGGAAAGGAGATTTAAACAAATTGGATATAAGGAAAATACACCCAGTGCCTTTTATAAATAACCTAAAGGAAAAAGTCAAATACATAGGACCGTTTGCAACAGCAAAGGAAACCATCAGAAACCATCTCAAAGAAGAGGCAAATCTTTGGTTTGTCAGCAAGGAAGAAGAATTGGACAATTGGCAAGATTTTGAGAGAAGATTCTTAAATTATTTCTGGGGAAAAATCCAGCAACTACAAGTAAATAAAGAGTTACAAAATGGGATTTTTCCAGGATTTTTCCTAAATAAGCAATATAATACAATTTAAATAGCATAACAATATATATATATATATATATATATATATATATATATATATATATATATATATATATATATATATATATATATATAGATATATCCTCTTCTCTAAGAAATTAACGCACCACTTTGAAATATTAAAATATTTTATTAGCGTTAATAAAAATTTCCATTGTAATGTTATATTTTGCAAGCCCCTTGTATCTGCTATTCGTACACTCTATATTTATTGACTGTGTTTTATCGCTATAATTTTTTTTGCAACAAGACAAAAAGAAACAAAAAATGTACTAATTCTAAAAATATACTAATTTCCAAGTGTTCACGAATTTTATTCGGCTACTGTTTAATTGTTGATTATTGTTAATTGTGTTTATTATGCAGCGTCAATCACGTAATTTAACCCGAGATGAATGTGTCCAAGCAGTGATACGGTCGGAAGAAGGTTTGAATACCGAAGAATTGGTCGTCGGTTTAATGTGCCATACACATCTGTATCACGGGTGTTAGAAAGATTCCTCGAAACAGGGGATCATACTCGCAGACCAGGGCAAGGACGAAACCGGGTAACTACCCCTATTAAAGATCGATTTTTAAGAATTTCTGCTCTTCGACAACGTTTTGTAACACATCGAAGTCTACAAATTCAGCTTCGAGACGTTCATGCTATACAAATTAGTACTGAAACTGTTCGCCAGCGACTTAAGGAATACAACTTAACACCTAGGATTGCCGCCCGAGGTCCTCTATTAACTGCAGAGCATCGGAGGGGGAGACTACCGTTTGCCAGAGAACACGATAATTGGTTAGAGGCTGACTGGGAACGAGTGCTATTTACGGATGAATCTTGATTTTCTTTGTACAATAACGACAGACGTGTTCGTTCGTGTGTTGCGACGACCCAACGAACGATATGCTCAGTGTAACTTCTCACGCACCACATTTTTTCGTGGAGGATCCGTTATGGTGTGGGGTGGTATTTCTTTAACCGCACGTACGGGCCTAGTGGTCATACAAAATGGAACTGTTACAGCTGAAAGGTACATATTGGAGATCCTGGAGCAACATGTAGTACCATTCGCTCCTTGTATCGGTAAAAATTTCTTACTAATGCAAGATAATGCCAGACCTCACGCTGCACAGATCGTCAGAAATTATCTAGAAAAGGTAGAAATTAACATTATGGAATGGCCAGCACATAGTCCGGATTTAAATCTGATTGAAAATCTCTGGGATATCCTTGGTATGCGATAAAGAGCTACACCGATCCAACCAAACAACTTACAGGAAGTGGGAGAGAGGCTGATCCAGATTTGGAGAGAACTAGACCAAAATGAAATACGGCAATTAATGTAAAATGGCAAAATGTAGTTTACTAGTAGTACAATGAGTGTCTAATCTAAATCACGTCTTGGTCTTTTCAGTCAAATAGCACCAACAGATCTTCACAAAATTATTAATATAAGATGCTAATATTTCGAAACAATACATCCAACTGGAGAATAATAAATTTCCTTTCGCTAATAAAATAATTTCACCTTAATCGACATACCTGTACAATCGTACGTGATAAGGGAGATATAGACTAATTCTGATTTTAATTGTTTCTTGAAATTATTAAAGTTTTTAATTTTGTTGTTTTTCTTTATAAATAAGTTTAATGCTAATTAACATTTTTCGAATTGAGTGTCACCAATTTCCTAATTACGAATTTTAAATATATCTATTTTCTGGTATGTTTAAATTGTCAATTGCCGCTACCCACCCAAAAGCATAAACCTGAATAATGTTTTTTAGTGGTCAGCTGAATCTTTGCTTATTTGGTTAATCCGAAAACCGTGCAAGTTTATTAAATAGACTTTATTTTTATTTAAAATAAAATTTTATTTATTTCAGAATTTATCCACTTGCATCAAAACTATTGTAATATACAATGACTATTATTTTGACCATTTGACTACTTTTTTATAGTCACTTAAGATATGTGTTTACTTTTTTTTCGTTCAATATTTCTTTTTGGTTCTAGATATGACAACATCGCAGATAGACGCCGAGAATACGCAAATGACGAATGACCTTTATCGATTACTAAAGAAGTATTCTGGTTTGAGAAATCTCATCCGACAATTAAAGGTTAGTATGCTCTTTTAGCTAATCCTTGCATTGTGTTCAAATTTTAATAATGCCAGTCGATTTGAATCGCATCAATTCCGAAAGACAGGATTGGACTGAGCAACAAAAAATGTCTGACTTCGAATATAAGCAGATACTCCAGTCGTCAGAGACGAAAATGCCACTGAACCTCTAAAAGTCCTACGAACAAGCTGAATGTTTCTAAGAATGTTAATTTTGGGACCTCAAAAAATATGCCAAAAAGCTTACCACTTTCACCACCGGGCTTTCCTCTAATACCCTCCTTGCAGGGGGATTAAAACGTGAAAAAATCGATTTAATAAGAATCTGTACACCGTAAAAAAATGTTTCAAATAAAAAATGTAGCTGAGATAATTTTAAATTAACATGTTTATAAGCATTTTTTTGTGTAGAATGAACCGTTCTCTTAGAAACAACGCTTGAAGCGACCGTCGATTTTGCATGTCAGTTACGCGCGCGATGTCAATGTTCAATAAAATTTGTATTAACTCGACGGTAAAAATTCGTCATCTTTTGATACAAAGGTCCTATCGACAAAAATTGAGATTCGTTTTATGGCAAAGAGTGCAGCTTTCGCATGCAGTTTTTGTATTTTGCCGAGAATAAACTCAGCTTTTATAAAGGTAAATAAACTAACTTGACGCGATTTTTGCCATTTTTTACAATTCTCGTAAGATCAATAAAATTGATTACTTTTATTGACCAGTTGTAGTAATCTTTCATTTTTAGAGAACAATCTTTAAAACCTATGACACAAAATTTTAATGTTGTGTTGTAGTAACAAAATAACGCAGAATTTAATGTTTTACATTACAAACGATCACACGTCACGGAAAATGCATTTAAAAAGACTGTTTTGGGTGTAGATTACTGCAGTAGTTTTGAACTTTTGAAAAACGTACGAGTGTAATTAAAAAAAAGTTTTAAATGTTTTATATCATTTGTTATGTAAA